>NW_006800290.1:2319-9073 GCF_000485575.1 Poecilia formosa | reverse complement strand
TTGAGGTGACTCTGCTGCTCTCTAGTGGCGAGAAGCCGTAATGTTGGCTGGTAACAATCGGAATGCATTGTGGGAGATGTAGTTTGTAGTCAATTTATGCTCAAAACGTATTTTAAGTCAATCATCGGCCGATAAAATGCTGGGCTGGCCACATGTGGCCCGCGGGCCTTGAGTTTGACACGTGCTTTATAGGAATCAAGTAAAATTACAAACTGAACACCAAATACAAATCATATAAGATCATTTACATAATTACTACATAAAAAATGTAATTACAATAATAAAACAGGACAGTAGTTCTACATTACAGCTGTTTTGAAGACATTTATATTCATTTGTTCAGCTTCTGGAAAATATTCCAGCTAAATTATGAGCCATGATTTTTTTTATATAATCACATATTTGTATGTCTTAGTTATTTTCTGGTTGTCCACCTGTTTGATGTCTTCCTTTTGTTTTGAAGGGTCTCCATCCCTCAGCAGGCTCCACCCACTGCAGGTCACATTGTTGGGCACCAGCAGCTGGCCTCCTACCTGGAGAAAGCTCTGAACGTCGGGCCCCGAAACGTGGTGCTGTTCCTTCAGGACAAGGTACAAAACACAGACTCTTAGCAGGTCCCACCTCTATGAGAACGCAAACAAATTAACAATGCTTAATTTAAAAAGAGAACCAAAAATAAAATTATTACAGCTGTAAAATAAAATGGGGCCTTTCTCCGTTAGCTTCATGTGGGGATTATTCTTTTCATTTAACTTATTAGTTAAAATTAAACTCAGAGATTTGAAGAGGAGCGGCAAAAGCAAATGAGACGGATTAGCAGAGCTAGCAACTGATAAGGTTATCCAGGACATGTTATTGTGGAATATTGTCTGTGTTACCCAGATAGTAAAGACTGTTAGCATCTGATGCTAACAGTCTTTGCTCAGAGGACTCTTCAGATTAGTTGCAAGTCGGACTGCTACTGGAGATCCTGTCTGCCAACAGCATCAACTACGACTCTTTAAAGATACTTGGATGATATGACTTATGACAAGTTTTAATTTTCCTTTGGGACAAGTAAAGTATTTTTCAAATGTGAATGTAAATTTAATTTTCAGTTGTTGTATAAATTTTTGTCCTGTTGGTTCTTTCCTGGTGTCTGGGTCCAAAGCTTAAATAAAACATTTTTTGTTTGGCTTTCTTCATCAAAAATCTAATTTTATTTGTATAGGACATTTCAGCAGCAAGGAATTTCAAAGTGCTTTCTTCTCTTCCTAATTTCTGTTTTCTGGTTTTGTGTTTGTTTTTGTTCTCTAGATGAGTATCGAGGATTTTACCATGTATGGAGGAGCCTTTGGAAACAAGCAAGATGGTGTTTTTCCTAACCTTGAGGTAAAATATTAAAGTCAGACACTCAGGCTGGCAGTATGTAAGAAATAAAACTCAGTGTTTTCGTCATGGTTCAGTAAACGGAGCATATAACCTATGCTGAATATGGTCTTTCTACAAATAAATTGTCATTAAAATATATAACATATAATTGTTAGAGGTCCAATTTAGAACAGGAATTGAACTGGATAAATTTGGACTATCCTTGAATTGAAGTTGGGGGCCGCACAAAATCAGTTAAATTGCCACAAAAATCACCAGAACCCCACTTTGGACACCCTTGCTGTAAAGGATAATATTAATTTCATCCCATGTCTTTATTTATTCCTCTGATCTGTCCCAGGGAGCACTTCAGGCCTCTTCTTCTTCTCTGGTTCTTCCTGCTGTGTCTTGGCCCGCCTCCAACGCTGTGATTGGTCAGCTGCAGGACCAATTAGAAACGTCCCCTCTGTACATGGACCCGGAGACGCTGAGCCAGCTGAGACTGAACGCCTCGTCTCCGGCTCTGCTGGTCTTCAGGCTGCCGTACGGGACCGGGTGAGCTTGTGTAGGATGCAAACAATTAATCTACGTACGGTTAATGGATTATTAGATTAAAATCAGTTCCATGCGATTAACTAATAATTCCGTTTAGACCTTGTTTCAGTGTTGTAGTTTGGCTGCTATCCAGCAGAGGGCGTCGCTGGTCATTAGTAAGCGGCGCTCTTTAAGACATCGTCTTTGTAATCTCCCATTCAGCCGAGCCGAATGGCGGAGCAGCTCAATTTATCAGTAAAAACTACCGACATGCTTCGAAGGGAGGATACGGTGATGACAGAAAAACGGATAGCACAACGCAGAAAAATGTAACATTTCACGGTTGAGTTTGATGTCTTTCTAAGTTTAAGAATGTGAGAATAACACATTTTTCTGTTTATTCAGTCAGTATTTAATATAGCTGGCAAAGTAATGTTCAAATATAATGATAGAAAATGAAAGATTTAGCTTTTCGTGCTTTAAGTCGCTCAGCCCTCTTGATACAAGAGAAAACTCAGTTGTTTTTTTAAATATGCTTATGAACCGTTAGTTGATTGATAAGAGAAATGAACTGTAGATAATTAATCGATAACTTCCCTTCCTCCCCTCTGGATCTCACTGCTTTGTCACCGGATTGTGTTGCAGGTCAGATCTGCTGTCTGCTAAAGAGATTCTCAGTGGAAACGGTGAGACCTTGTGGTCAGTTTTCATTCATCAAAGCATCAGATTGATCAGGTTTTGACACATTTATCCGTCTTTGCTCAGATGAGGTCATGGGTCAGGTGATGACCATCATGAAGTCCCAGTCCGTCCCCTTCACGGCCGTTTATACCGGCCTGCAGCCCTCCAGGGTGAGCCCGTCGTGGTGATGGTGAACGCTGCTCTTCATGAGGTGTGGTCCAACCCGCCCTGTCCCGTTTTGTGTCGGCAGAAGGAAGCGGCGTCCATGTCTCTGGAGGCGGGGCTTGGTGGAGGACGCTCCCTGCTGCAGTCCAAAGGCAGATACAGGGACCAGTGGAGGGACCGGGAGCGCCAGCAGCGCGTCAAGGAGCAGCCCGGAGTCTACCCTCCTGTGGAGTTTAAGGTGCTTTTTCTGTCTTCCTCTGCCTTAAAGGGACAGTACAGAATTTAAAAATTTCTGTTGATCGGTTCTAATCATTCAGAAGTATTCACATTTTGTCACGTTTCAGCTGCAAAACTTGAACTTTTATGTGTTAAACAAACAAAACATTTTATTCCAGGGATTTAGATCTGTCTGTCGGGGGGTTCAAAGTGTGGCCCGCGGGCCATTTGTGGTCCTTGAAATTGATTTATTCGGCCCCTGAAAACAAGAAAAGAATGGTACAACAAAACAGAAAACAATTTAACAAATTTGGAAATCATCCTTTTTATGCTTTGGTTCTTTAATAGTATAAATATTTTATAAAAATATATATATATATATATTTAAAACGATAAACAATTTTTGCATTTTTAATTTAGCAGGCCAGTAGTTTAAATTTTCTGATTTTGGCCCCAGGAGAAAAAGTTTGGACACCCCTGATCCGTGTTCTTTAACTAGCAACCCACAGCATGATGCAGCCGCCACTGTGTTTCTATACTTTCTGAAGAGACAAATCAGCAACGAGCCTGTCATTAAGCTGTTCTTATCTTACTTTAATTAAACAGAGATTATTAATTTTAATAACTAGAGAAGTTGAACCAGGTGAAGCTAAAACTGCCGCATGAAGAGTTCTGGATAAATCAGATTTATAGACAAAGAATTTTTTTGTTTCTCTTAAATGCAAATATTTTTTTTGCTCAGTTTTGGCTTAATTACAGCTCAGAGTAACAATTGCCTTTTTTGTCATTTAACTATTAATCGATTACTAAATTAGTTAACAGTTATTTCAATAATTGATTAATCGCTTCAGTTTTCTGCTGTTTTCTGCAGGAAGACGACAAAACATGCATGATGCTGTGGGCCAAAGGCCTGACTGTGAGCATCCTGCGGAACAACCGCTGGGAGGAGCATGACCTGACGCCAGCCACCTTCGGCGAGGGAGTTAGCCCCAAGCTACACGGCTCCGACTGCGACCAGAGCAAATCCAGGTGGAAAAGGCTGAATTTTAGGTTTAGCAGCTAAAACAGAGGCGATGGAGGAGTTTTCAGCTGGACTCTTCCTTCATTCCTGTTTGGTTTCTTTCCAGGTTGGTTCTGAACTATGAGAACGTCCTCGGCCACCGCAGCTTCAAGCTGATGTGAGTGTTTCACAGGCCTCTGATGTAAACGATTATTTTACATCTACTCATTATGACGACAATTAGTCTTATAAAATGTTTAAAACAATAACATATTGGTAAATCCTCCCATAACAGCAGAATTAATATTGAAACCTGCTGCAGTAAATCGCCGTTATAGCGACCTCTGGTGGACTCATTATTATGACATTAGCTAAATGTGTTTATCTGATTAGGATGGGAAACATTTTTTAATAAATTCTTTCCTCACGTTTGATTATTGTACAAGGTTTCATACATCAGAAGCAGTTTTGCAAAATGCGGTTAAACCATTTTTATTGTTATTCTCTTTAAATCATGCATTATTTTTACAATGACATTAAAAAAGAAACAAAATACATTCCCTGGAAGTATTCTTTCTACCACATGCTCGCATTAGTCGATTGTACGGATCCCCGAAAACCCGAACATGTCAGGGGAAAAGCTCTCTGATATGCTAATAGCAGTTAGCATTCATGAGACCGTCACGCAGCATGAAGATTACAACGCTTCGAGGCGGATTATTTGCTTCGAGGGATTTTAATAATTAAGTCTCTCGACTTATTTGACGAATTGTAAAGCCCGACTGCGATTGTGCGTTTTCTTTATATTGTTTAGTTTTTTTTACTTGTGTTTTGCGGTTGGTTCCAGCTTCGTCATGAGTCAGCGCCATTACACGGTGTCGGCGCGCCGCTGGTTCACTCTGGATGCCGTGGAGCTGGAGTACGACGGCACCAAAGCCACGTTCAACGGCAGCAGGAACATCTACGCCCCGGCTGAATACTCCTACCGCTGCAAGTCCGTCAGCAGCTTCCGCTGGCCGCTGCTCGTCCCGCGCTCCGCCAAAGACCCGGCCAACCAGTGGAGGGTCTCCTTCGACGACTTTCAGGTGAGTTTCAGTCGGTTTGACTGCAGATTCCCAAACGTTTCCACCCATGGGCCCCTAACAGCCTGAACCCACAGACAGTGCTACAGAATACTGAAACATCCACTCACTATTCATAATTATTACATTTATTTAGCTAAATGCTAACCTCTTACCTTCTGGCTTTAGATGGCCATGAGTTCTGTGACAAAAAAATGTATTGTCATGACCATTAACAAATTATACAACTCTTCTACACAATCCCCTCATTTGATTATCTAAAAAATTAATATCTTATGTTAATCACATAAAAAAATGTATTCCCTCAGTTACATGCAGAGTTAGGTAGTAATTAGTTACATTTACCTTTTGTGGAAAATACTTCTAGGAGTATTTTTACTATGATGTACTTTTACTTTTGTAATTTCTGGATATTTTAGCCACTCTGAGTAACTTCACTGAATGAAAAACAAACATGTTTTAACCAAAAATTCACCAGACAGACGCACATCTGCAGTTTTTGTTGGTTTTATTTTGAAAGCAACTGATTTGGAAAAATTTCAAAATAAATGATAAATGGCATCTTCTTCTGCTGAACAGTAGTTATATAGTATTTATCGCATCGTTTATCGTGAATTTAGATTTGTAGCCATACATTTCCATTAATTATGTTTAAAACCTCCCAAAACTCTTCATATTGTTGAGATTTTACTGTTTTCTCTGTTTGTCCAATGGGAGCATGAATAAATAACAATAAAGCTGAAAATGTTCCTGTGAGCAGCTCAGAGATAAAAATCAGACTTCTTCATGTGACTGGATTCCTAAAGAAACACATTATAAATGGGAATGTTTTTCAAGAGAAGTGTTTGTGTTTGAGGGGCTGGAATTGATGTAACACAACAGTTACCTGATGAGAACCATTATGTAAATAGTTCTCATCACTTTTCTTGTCTCAGTAGTACCAGAAAACAAAGCAATAAATCTCTAAATTCATATCACCAACTGAAAAGGAGAATAACCCTGTGCATCACTCAGACACTAACTTTTATAAAAAAATATCTTTTTACATATTTGTTGAAACCTTCATGTTGTGACAGTTTGGTAAGAGATGGATAAATTCAGCTCCTGCCTTCTCCCTAACTGGAAACAACCAATCAGAGTCAGGAGGCGGGTCTTAGTGCTGTCAATCACCTCTGTCCTTCTGTTGCTCTCTCCAGCTAGCATAGCTTGTTGTGAATGCTAAAGCTAGTTAGCATTTGAGTGAGTTGTTTCTCCACCATTCGCACATTTAGCAGCGCATACATGAGTGATTGACAGCGCTAAGACCCTCCTCCTGGCTCTGATTGGTCATTTAGAGCGGCGCTTTTCTTCAGGCAGCAATAGCAGCTCTGGGAGATCCATCTTTTTACAGATTATAGATTATAAATTTGATGTTTTATTTTAATATTTTCCCAGATCCAGGGCTTCAGCCTGAGTGGCAGCGAGTTCTCGTACGCCAGCGACTGCGCGGGGTTCTTCTCAGCGGGGATCTGGATGGGCCTCCTGACCAGCCTGCTCATGGTTCTGGTTCTGACCTACGGCCTGCACATGATCATGCAGCTGCTCACCATGGACCGCTTCGACGACCCCAAAGGCCCCGGCATCTCCGTGCCCCAGACGGAGTGACGCAGCCCTCCCATCGCAACCAGTCCTCCCATCGCAACCAGTCCTCCCATCGCAACCAGTCCTCCCATCGCAACCAGTCCTC
>NW_006800290.1:0-2073 GCF_000485575.1 Poecilia formosa | reverse complement strand
TCCCACCGCAACCAGTCCTCCCACCGCAACCAGTCCTCCCACCGCAACCAGTCCTCCCATTCTATCATCATCATCTTCACTGAAACCTTAATGTGAATCCCAGCACTGATGAGTCAAAGTTTAGGTGGTTGAAACATCCAGAGATAATTACTGATTATTTATTAAATGTAATAAAAGATGCTATTTATTATTGTTACTGATGTGATTGTTGTGAAGTTCCAGTTTACATTTGGTTTGTTGTAGATAAGTGAGATTATTACAGGAAGCATTAAGCTTGGATTACGGATTATGTTCATGACATTCCATTGTTGTTGTATTGTTGCTGTGACTCCAATAAAACGTCCTAAAGGTGTCACTCCTGGTTGGCGGCCATCTTTAAACTCAAAGTTCCTTGCTGTTCGGAGTGGAAGAATTTAAAAACTGAATTTATAGTTTAGGAAGGTTTTTGGAAGAGTTTTTATCCAGAAAATGTAAATGCAAGTCAGGTTTATTCATGAAAATTTGAAATAAAAATGCAAAACAGGTTGAGAAAACTTGAAGATACAGAAGAGTAGATAATTTCCCTTTGGGACCAATAAAGTGTTATAGTTTAATTTGAAGAGACGTTAAGCTGCTAACCAATGCTGTAGAAATTCCTGATTATTATGAATTTCATCCAGAACACAGAAGACCTGATGACAGTTTCACCCAGTCAGAAAAGCTGCAAAAAGAAAATAATGAAAATATTAATATAACTTTTGGACACTTTAGAAACATTTTTTCCATTAGAAGCAAAATTGTTAAACTGAAAGCACTTGAGGGCCACGTTTTTATTTAAATTAAAAGAAATATAAATTTACTTTTTAATAAAAAATTTTGTTCATTTAAAAAACAAATTTTAAAAATGTTCAAAGGAAAAAAGCTGCAACAACCTGGTTGCATAAATGTTCAGACCCCAAAACTACATTTGTTAAAGCATATTTTCTTAGAATTAAATGTTTTTTTGGAAGAAGTGTTTCAGCATTCCACATTTTGAGTTGACAATATCCCACAAGCTAATGTTAGCATGTTGTTTGAGATCTAAGTTTAACTCTCACACTAACGTTTGCACACTGAATGGAGCCAATGTTAACCAACATGCCACTGATTGATGACCGGCATGGAAATGGTAGTATTTAAGGTAATATTAGCATTGTAGCTCATACACTTCTATAGCTGCAGGTCACATGCTAATGATAGCTAGAATCCTATAAATAGCACATATGCTAACTCTAGCTCAACTAATTTTAGTGTATGAATTGTAGTTTTCAAACCAGATGGAGTATGTTGCTGTAAATAACCCCAAATTAAGGCATTTACTTGTTTGCTGTAGGTCAACATGCTATCAATAGTCTCCATTTTGATCTTAGAATTTTAGCTAATTTTAACATTTAAGCTAACTTTGATACAAAACCTCAACCTAACATACTGAAAAGGAGTAAATCAGTGTTAGTCAACACGGTAGTGATAGCATACGTGGTATTCATCTGCCTTTAGCTAAATTTAGTATAACTAATGCACAAACTTTAGAGGATAACTCACCGTAACAAATATAATCCACCTCCAGATACTTGTAGGTTCCAACGCAGGGGTCTCCAAACATCGAGTTACTGGCTCTGATGTTACAATGCCGTTTCCCGTTGCATCTGTGGTTTGAAATCAAGTCAGTTTCCAATAAAATGTGATTTTTATATTTGTAGACCTCCTAGTTCACACACATGTGCATCCAGTTTTATAAACATTTAGGAAATACTGAACTTCTGTACCTCTGACCAACTTTGTCTGAGCTACTGGAGCAATGGATGTTGCTTATCTGGTTGGCAGGTCGTCCAGCGATGCACGTCTTCTGATCGCTGCGTCCATATGTAGCACTGGTCACATGTATAACCTCACCTTTGTCTGACAGTGAGAATTGAAAACGTTGGAGAGACAATTTCATGGTGTAATGCTCCAGAATTTCCCAATAAAACCAGTGATCTTACCACACCGGAGTTGAGCCACTGATCCCTCACATGCCACAGTGGGATGTTTTCTTTCAGGGTCTGTCATAAGAGA
>NW_006800289.1:639129-642004 GCF_000485575.1 Poecilia formosa | reverse complement strand
GTTTTCTTGGCTGGAGTCTGGTGAAAGTTTCCAGGTGAAAGTTTCCAGGTGAAAGTTTCCAGGAACTGTCCACAGCTGGAACATTTCAATTATTTCCTGACTTTCCAGGTCGGCGTTTATTTCCCTCTGATTAAAACGGACCTCAGTGCAGAACAGAACCTCATCGGTATCACTTTATTTGACCGGGTCTGCATAAGCCTGACATGACGCTGTCATGGACATGAAGGAGTCTGTATGAATGTATGACTGATGTCATGAAGTGTCATTCAGTAAATAATGAGACTTTTACTGCAAAGTTGCATTAGAGTCCATTAAAAGTGCCAACTTTGTTTTATTTTGTAAATAATGACACTTTAATTTCCTGTATTTTCAATAAACAATTCTACTTGAACTGAGTCAACCATCAATTTTTTTCATTGTTTTTATTTTTTTATTGTTGGATATTACTGCCATTATTACTACTATTATTATTATTGTCATTATTATTATTATTGTTATAATTGATGTTATTATCATCATCCGATTTTTCCTCTTCATCAGTGGTAGTGCTGTTATATTTATTATGATCAGTAAAGTAATTAAGGACTTGTGTATTTTATTATTTTTTGTTTGATTTAACTTTTATTTCTTCTTCTGCCACATGATCAAAACCCTCCGTGCTGAAGGAACGACTCACACTGGACTCTTTTCTACACATTTTCTTCTGTTTCTGTTCGTTGAATCTTAACACCTGTATTTGATTTGCTTATATCACAATAAAACAAACAAAAGATCCAAACATTTTTATTATTATATTATTCTTCTACACATGTTAGCTGGATTGGCCGCTCTGTGTTTAACTGCCAGGGTTTGGGAATAAATCCAGAATTTGCTTCAAATCTTGTTAAAATGAAAAAATTTATAATCTTAATGTCGTTATAATGAGGTTTATATCTTTTTAAAATAAAAATATGTACTCCTTCACAAAAGAGAGGTGGTAACAGTGAAACAGTAACGCTTTACACCTTTTTAAAGAGTCACAGTCTGCCAGAGGAGATTGTTTGATGTATCGTTTGAATGGGATGTAAAGTGGATTTCTCCTGTCGTCTCTGCAGTTTCCTCTGTACTGGTTCAGCGTCCCGGCCGTCCTGAAGGGTTGGTTCGACCGCGTCCTCACTCAGGGGTTCGCCTTCAGCCTGCAGAAAATCTACAGCAAGGGCGTTTTCAAGGTCACAGTCACCCAGGAAAATTCACCAAACCTGACACAATAAATGCTGAACGCTGCTGATCCGTGTTTCCTTCCAGGACAAGAAGGCTCTGCTGTCGTTCACCACCGGAGCCCCAGAGTCCATGTTTCAGCCTGACGGCATCGACGGAGACATAAACGTCACGCTGTGGCCGCTGCAGGTGAGACACACCAAGGTCACGGCCAAAGAGGAGTTCTGTATCCAAACATGTTCGTGGAAAGTTGAGTGGAAGGAAAAAATGTGAAGGTGCACCAGGGAGAACCGAAGCGTTGACAGGATTGTGAAGGAAAGTCAGTTTAAGAACCAGAATCAGTGTCATGATCGTGTTTCTGTGTAGTTATTTTTAGAGTTTTTGTGTTCAGTTTGCTTCCTGTGTCTCCGTCTCTGCGTCTTCCCCGTTGATTGTCTCCCAGGTCGTTCCCTTGATTACCCCATGTGTATTTAGTCTCACCTGTTGTCTGTGTTCTTCGTCGGGTCCTCGTCAAACGTATGCCTTTTGCTGTCATACGTTGTTTGCACACTCTCAATACTCTCCAGTGGAACTGCCAAGGCCTGCTTTGTGTTTGCTCTCATTTCGTCCTGTAAGTCAGTTGCTACCTGAAAAATAACATGACTTGAAAATGTTGCACAAATTTGTTGAAATCATATTTTTGTGTTGTGATGTTGACATAAGCAGCTTGAATCAGCATTATTTTTCAAAACCAAAAAACATTAAATATCAATGATGTTCTAAGGACATTTCCATTTCCCACGGTCTCTGAATGCAACAACTGGGAATATTTTCACTGAATTTTATTCTTCATTTTAAAAAATATTCTACAACTTAAAATTATTTATTTTTTATGTTTCTAATTGTTTTATTGTGAACACATGTTGTGACTCCAATTTAGCTCCATACGATAAATACTTACGTTTTTATTGATATTTTAATTATTTCATTTTTGTCTGTTTGACTGGTAGTGTTAAAAGCTGACCTCTGACCCCAGCGTTTTCTGGGTTTATTTGGTAAAAACGTTTGGAAATCTAAAGGTCCTCCATGTTGGTTTGTTTTTCTTCAGAACGGGATTCTGAACTTCTGCGGGTTTCAGGTTCTGGCTCCTCAGATCTTCTGGGATCCGGCTCACTGTCCCGCCGCCGTTCGCGCCCAGATGCTGGAGGGATGGCGCGCTCGCCTGAGGGGCCTGCTGACGGAGAGACCTTTGACCTTTGCCCCCCGTGAGCTCTTTGACCTCAGTTTCCAGGCGGGGTTCAGGCTGCGGCCCAAAGTGAAGGAAGAGCAGAAGGCGCAGCCGTTCGGCCTCTCCACCGGGCATCACCTCGGAAAGCCGCTGCCGCCAGACGACCAGACCAGAGCGCCATCTGCAGGCGGAAACAGGAAATAGCAGCTCATCTTTGTCTCCATCACTTCCTGCAGATTTCATGTTTTACTTTTTATTTTTAACACATGATTTAACCAAGACATTTACCAAAACAATGTATTGAAACTTCATCAATTCAAACACTTTAAAGGTGCAGCGTCACCACTACCACCACGTGACAATCAGAAAGTAAAGTAAAAAGAAAAGTGGAGCTATATAAAAAAAAAAAAAATTCCCTTCTCACCCTCCGAGGGTGGTCTCTCTCTCTCTCTCTCTCTCTCTCTCTCTCTC
>NW_006800289.1:611028-637405 GCF_000485575.1 Poecilia formosa | reverse complement strand
TGTTTAGCCTGTGATGAGAAAGAAAAATGGGGGTTCATTTTTCTTTCAAATTTTCACTCATTTATTAATTTATAAATATCATTTTAAAACTAAGTATTTAACGCCATACAAAAATATTTATCTTTGAGCTAGCAAAATAATTAGTTTACAAACAAAATATATTTAGCTAACATCCTAATTCACGTGTCGATAAGTGGAACTATCAAAATAAAAGTTGTGTGACTGAAATCTGTTATTCCTGCATACATATGCATCAAATTATTTAAATTTTTAAATAAAACAACAGTGTGATGTCCAGCTCCTGCATTCTGTTCCTCCTGTGGCATCAAAGCAATAGTTTACCTTACCAATATGGCGGCGTTGTTAACGGGCGAAACTATGAGCGAAGAAGCATCATATTGCGGGTGTAATTATACACCGGAAGACGGGATATATTGTCAACTAAAGCAGAAAGTTCTGTGGTTTATAAAGGTTGATAATAAATAATAGAAGTTACTGAACAATGCTTCGTATTTTCTGAATCAATACCGGGAATAAACCAGCAGTTTTCTCTTTACTCCAACCCTCCTCTTAGCCGCGAAGTGGTACAGCCCGCGGTGACGTCACGGTAGGCGGAGCTTAGAGGGCTGGCTGTGAAGAAGGGGACAGAGGAGGTTGTTGTTGTTGTTGTTGTTTATCTGGTTTAGCGGAGGTTTTACTTGCCACCGCCCCCTCTGAACGAGCGCTAACTCCGGGGGAACAATCACCGCCAGACCCGCTGAGGAACCGGCACCGGGACTCTCCTCTGAAACCCGCAGCGTCGAGCGGAACCAGCCCGGACACGGCCAACATGAAGTGGATGTTCAAAGAGGATCACTCCCTGGGTAAGAAGCGTTAAAAACCGGAGAAACGGTTCTGACACTAGACGGGTTTGAGTCCAATCCGGGTCTGTGGCTGTGATTGGATGATTTCAGCTGGAATTAGGTGAAGCTGCTGCTAAGAAACGGTTCTGTACGGGTTCTGGCCTGGTTGTTGTGAGGGGGAGCTACTGGAAGTAAGTCGGGTTTAAAGATGGCTGTTGGTGCTGAAGGTCCAACCAGAACTGCTGCCAGGAACCCAGAGATCATCCGCTGGAAGCCGAACCGAACCGGGTTGTGTTCCGGGTCGGATCCACCAGCTGAAACTGAAAGAATCCTCTCCTCCTGATACAGGCCTCATTTCCTCTGAAAGCCACTCTGCTCTCCTCCATGAAGCCAGAATTTCCCCTAATCTTTGAACTCATCTCCTCTAATGGACCTCTCTGGAGCTGCCTCTCGCCCAAAATCTAATTTCGTCTGTAAATCTGCAGGATTTTGTTTTCCAAATAAACGTCATGAAATGTGTTTGGAGGACAGAGGATTCCTCCTGTGCTGGGGGGTTCCTGCCTGATGGACGGCAGATTCCTGGGATCTCATAGATCCGCTGTCAGAGATCCGTCTCTGCAGCTTCAGATCTCCTCCAGGTTCGGTTAAGCATCCTGCTGATCTCTGTGTGTGTTTGCTCTGCAGAACATCGCTGCTTAGAGTCGACCAAGATCCGCAGCAAGTACCCGGACCGGGTCCCGGTGAGTGTCCGGCGGCGGGACGTGTCCCCTCAGTAGGACGTGTCCTCTCAGTGGGACGTGTCCCCTCAGTGGGACGTGTCCCCTCAGTGGGACGTGTCCTCTCAGTGGGACGTGTCCTCTCAGTGGGACGTGTCCCCTCAGTGGGACGTGCCCCCGCCTCTAACGTCTCTGTCCCTGGCAGGTCATCGTGGAGAAGGTGTCGGGCTCCCAGATCGTGGACATCGATAAGAGGAAGTACCTGGTGCCGTCCGACATCACGGTGGCCCAGTTCATGTGGATCATCAGGAAACGCATCCAGCTGCCGTCGGAGAAGGCCATCTTCCTGTTTGTGGACAAAACCGTCCCACAGTCCAGGTCAGCTTCCGGTTCCCGCCCTGCGTCGGTTTTCCCACTGGGGATCCAGACCTGATCCCAAACTCTGGCTCTCCTGGTTTTACTTTGAACTTTGACCTGCTTTTCACCCAGTTTCCCACCAGAGTCCGACCATGTGCATAAATCATCACATCTCATTAGTTCTCATGTTTACGTTGACCTGTCACCATGACAACGATAAATCATCCTTGAAGTTATCACGATAAACGATAATATTGTTATTTTGACACCATTTAAAGTATTATAATTTTAATAAAGGCATAATAATGCAAGATCATATTCTGAGAGATCAATACACTTATTAGGTACTAATGAAGATTTAACACTGGAACTGGAAGACATTTTAAATATCTAAAATAAATAAACAAGAGAAACAACAAATAAAATGAATCATGAAGTTTATGTAAACACCAGGCTGAAGAATTTTATCTTCCAGTTTTTGGTAGAAAGAGAAAAAATTATAAATCCTTCCAGTGGAGATTATTGAGCTAATTTTAATTTATCATGTGATTTATTGATTTACTGATTATTGCGACCGGTTATGAAAGATGGCCGCCGCGCTGTCAGTCACTGCTGGACGTTTTGCAGAAGTTTTCACACTGCGGGCGAAAATGATTCATGGTTTTTAACGTTTTACGGATAAAATCTGAAAAGTGTGGAGAGCAGATCTTCCGACTGAAAATGTCTCCAACTCAGTCAAGTTGAATGGAGAACATCAGCTTTTTCAGGTCTAGTCTTTGACTAGGCCACTCTAACCCATGAATCTGCTTTCAACGTTTTTCCTTTGTGACCAAAAATGGCAAATTTAAACAAATCACAGACCACAAAATTCATTAAATAAAAAATAAAAAATGAGTATATTGTGAATTTTCTCCTTTTTTTAAGTTCTACCTGCTGTTTAATAAACCAAATTTTAATAAAATCTGATATTTTAAAAGTCCAGCTGCATTTCCATTGATTGTAATTACACAGTTTGACATTTAGAAAATAAATTATCCTAATGGAAACACACCAATTTTTAAAAATCTTTTTTTTCAATAAAAAGTTTTTTCACCAGGATGAGGTGGGATTTTGGTCGCATTGAAATTACTTTATTTAATTAAAAAAATTTTGCATCACATGATGTTTCTACTGGAACAAACCACAAAGAATTTAATTTAATTTCTTATTTAATGGAAACACAGCACCTGTGAATTTATTTATTTATTTATTTTGTTTTTTTACATTAGTGGAATATTGTCACAGTTTTGGCTCATTTGTAACAGAAACAAAGCAACTGTTGCTTTACTAAAAAAACTATTCCTGAGTTTTTTGGCTCATCAGTTGTTTTTCTGTTTGTTGGCCAAATTTTTCCCATTCATGTCTTGTGGTCAGAGGGCCGATCAAAATAATTTCCAGAGCCACAAATGGCCCCCGCGCCACACTTTGGACCCCTCTAATGTAAACCATCCCATAATTTCTCCAGCTGGATGTTCAGGCGGTCGACCTGCTGGAAGCTGAACCTTTAAAAGACTTTCTTCCAGAATTATCCCGATTCAACTCCATCCATCTTCCCATGCTTCCCACAGCATGATGCTGCCACTTCCATGTTTCACCGGGAGTCATGGTGTGTTCAGGGTGACATGTAGTGTTGGTTTTCCAACATTTAGTTCCTCTGATCAGACCTCAGTTTTCCACATTATGACTGTTGGGAGACCTGTGGGATGTTTGCAGGGTGTGAATACTTTTGGATGAGACCTGTGGGATGTTTGCAGGGTGTGAATACTTTTGGATGGTTAAATGATGGCGCCTCTGATCCGTTGCAGCATCACGATGGGGCAGCTGTACGATAAGGAGAAAGACGAGGATGGCTTCCTGTACGTGGCGTACAGCGGAGAGAACACCTTCGGCTTCTAGGAACCGGGCCGGAGTCCAACTCTGCCCGCTGCGACCCGGTTCCGGTCCCGGTTCCGGTACCGCCGGCCCGGTGAGGGAGCGATCCTGCCTGAACAGCTGTTGTCCACCTTTCTACAGATTCACCTTCATTGTGGCGCCGTTTCAATCACTTTGGGTTTGATGCTGTTTGTGTTTTAGATCCTGTTTGATTTTCTCTTCTTGCGTTTTTTTAAGTGACAGGTTTGAATGAAGTTTGTTTTAATGCTTTTGTTTTTCTTTGAATTTAATTTAATCAAAATGAATTTTAAGTTAAATGTGTGAGGGTGAGGTAGCTGGATGACCTAACCAATAAAAGATGAAGACTGAACGTGTTTCATCGTCTCCTTTAAATCATCAGCAGCCACAGATCATCTCCACTGCGGAGCATGAGGAGAAACAGCGACACCTGGCGGGAGACTGGAAGTATTGCAGCTGGATTGTATCATTTATGGCTGAGGAAAGAAGTTGCATTTATTTAACATATTTATTAGGTAGCAGAATTTTATTCCACATTAATCAATTTTGTAATTAATAAATACTTTTGGATGTATGAAATTCCGTTTATAATATTTCCAGTTAAAAATGAACAGCAATAACCAGCTCAATACTTAGTTTAGCTGCAGATAATTATTTAACTAGGTCAAAGCTAAATATTTAGATAATATCCAAATTTACTTGCTGATAAGCAGAAGTGGATTATCAAAATAAAAGCAGTGTTTGTGAGCCTGTAATATTTGTTAATGGTTGTTGTAGATGCAGCAGGTGACGGCATCAGCTTCGAAGCAATTCAGTTTCACCAATAAGAGTTAGCAAGTTAAATATTTAGCCTCAAACTTTATATTTAGTCATATTTTCACCGTGTTTCACATTCATAAATGTCACAGTTTCAAAATAAGTTAGTAAGTTAAATTAGTTAACCAGTTAACTAGCTTCAAGCTAAATATGTAGCTCTGAACTAGCTAAATACAACATAATTTAGCTTAAATCCGGAATGTGCAGATTGACTCAGGATGTGGCCTGATGTGGAACTGTCTGGACATAAAGACCATTAACAGGGACCACCATAACAACTGGGAAGCATGGGAGTGGCACCATCATGCTGTGGGGCTGTTTTCTGCAGGAGGAACTGGGGCACTGAAGGAGAGAAGGTTATTTAATCAAGACATGATCCAGGAAGTTAAGGACAGAGGACAAGTGGATGTCCCTCACCATAAACATCAGCTGCAAAATGTTTTCTTGACACGAGGTCAATGATTCAGTCCAAACATCGTCTCTACAGCTTTACAAACACTTCCATGAAAAATGATGAACTTCTTTCCTAAAACAGCTTCTATGTGCAGTATGGAGGTGCGCGTGTTTCTCTCCAGGTGGAAGCTATGATCCACAGGGAGCCTGGCTGGTTCTGGTCGTTAGCAGGCCTCAGTGTGGCCTGAGGTCAGAGGTCGCCTCCCTCTGCCTGGCGGTGCCCCAGCTGACCTTCCAGACTCAGAGGAAAAGTTTTTCTCTGAGCCAAACTTTCTGGAATGGTTCTGGAAGAGTTTCAGGGATTGTTCTTCTGCGAAGCGTTTCATTTCTGCTTTCTGAATGTTCGGCGAACGGCAGTGAAACGTCTCAGCACTTCCAGTTTCAGTTCCTCGTGTCTCTGCCGCCGATCTGTGAACCTCGCAGTACTTGGAATCCATAGAAACCTGAGAGGTCGGTTCAGGTGTAGCTGTTGGTTTTCTGCTTCAACCTGAGGTCAGCAGGAGGTCAGCAGGAGGTCAGCAGGAGGTCAGCAGGAGGTCAGCAGGAGGTTGGGTTCAGGTGAAGTTCTGCTGATCTGTACGGCATTAAATCCACGTCTCATAATGAAGAAAAGAAGCGCTGAGTTCTGATGAAAACTTAAAACTGAGATTATATTTCTCCTGGTTTAGGTTCCCTCCATCGGCTCTCTGTTAAATCCAGATTATCTCAGATTCTCACATATAAACCCATTAATAATCAGAGATCTGATTGGTCCATCAGTCCTTCCTTCTGTTATTATTACCTTCTTTAGCAGATCATTATTGTTATTTTATATCATTATTATCATCATTAATTTTTTTATTAGTTTGTTTGCATGTCAGTGTGTAGATTTATGGGATTAAATGATGAAGTCAAAGCTTAGACATAAACCATCTTTAAAAAATGAGTTTATTGGGAAATGTGTTTAGGAAGAGATCTGTTGATTAATAAACTGATAATGCATTGATTTATCAGAGCGATTTGAATGACTGAATTAAAATGATTTTTGACATTTGGTGTGAATTAGCGTCATAAAAATAAACTGAACTGAAAGTTGGTCCATAAAACCAGTTTTCTGTTTTCTGTCAGGATGAAGATCCTTTTCAGAGAAAGAGGAAGAGGAGGAGGAGGAGGAGCCGCTGCTTTCTGAGAACAGCTGCTGATGATGAACATATAAACAGAGCCGGTTGGACCGGTCCGGCACACTTCCAGAACCTCCGGAACCATGAAGATCCAGCTGATCCTCTGCCTCCTGGCTCTCCTCTGCTCCCTGCGGTCCAGCTCTGCAGGTCAGAAACTTTCTCCTACTCCTCTCCACTGATGGAGAATCTCCTCCTCCTCCTCCTCCTCCTCCTCCTCTTCTATGTCTCTCTACTTCAGCTGTGAATCTGTTGTTGGTGCTGAAGTTCTGGTTCTGTTCGCAGCTCCAGTCGGACCGGGCGAGATACTTGATGCCTGTTGCCATGGCAACGGCAAGACGCAGATTCCCAAAGGGAAAGTGAAGGAGATGAAGAACTCTCCGATTCACTGCAAAGTCAGATCTGTCATGTGAGTTCACCACAACTTTAATAAATTACTAAAATAATGACTGAAAACAGAATAAATATAATAAATCAGCATCAAAACGGAGATTCTGGGCTTCACTGACCAGACTGCTGCTGGATCCACATGACTAATGAAACTAAGCCAGCGTTCCAAAATAAAGCTCCTATGTTCTCTTCAAAATAAAAGTCTCAAATTGTGATCAGATTAGAACAAATCTGCATTATTATTATTATTATGATTATTATTATTATTATTAAACCAGGATGGAAACAATGATTCTGTTGGCTTTTAAAGATGCATAAATACCAAAATATGAACTTTGTTCTGGTGTTGGGCGGTCAGCCGGCCCGGTTCTGACCCAGAAGTTGTGTGTTCTGCCAGCCGGTCCGGTTCTGAACCTCCTGCATGTTGTTTTCCTGCAGAGTCACCACTGAGAGCAACAAGAAGTTCTGCCTGGATCCCAACTGGACCTGGACCCAGACACTGCAGAAAGAGTTTAGGAAAGAAAAACGGCTCCACTGAGATCTGGATCTGGGTCGGAACCGAGTCTGCTGGAGCGGGAAGAACCGATTGGATGTTTTAACGACACACTGGACGTGTCGCTGATAGTTCTCCATTTTTACTGCTAATTTATGATTTTATAAACTCTGAGTTGTTTTTCAGTTTGTCTGATGGAGAATGTAACATTTAGTAACATTTATTTTTTATGACAGCCAACGAGTCACTGATTTTTAATGAAACTTTTGTTTCTTTTTGCTTTTTGTTTGTCAGCTGAAAACATGTTGCTGGAAAAGTTGATCATGTTCAGCTCAAAGTTACTCATTTCGTAATAAAAGCCGTATTTTCCTATCTGCTGCTTCACGCTCTTTATTTTGGTGATCATGAAAGTTTTCTGAAATATGTCAGTGTAGCAAGTTGATTTTATTATTATTATGAATTAACATTCTCAAAACATTCAGGGGAACATTTTATTTTTACTGTTTCTACTTTTACACTCTTCTTCTTCTTCTTCTTCTTCTTGATACATATGTTTTTGATATTTATTGGCGGTTGGCAAGTGTGGACCACATGACAAAGCCCCCTCCCCCCCAAAAGAACTATATCCTATTATACAACGGTTAATAACGGTTAGATTTTAAAAAATCTAATATAGCCTTATATCCTCTGCTTCCCGAGTCCTTTTGCAGCAAATCAACAATGCCAAATTTCATTTTCATGTTTACTAATTTCCTTATGTTTGTTACCAAGTTAATAGTTCCTGATGTTACTTGTTGCGGGGGGCGGTAATTGGTGTGACACAGCTGTTATCCATGTACGTAGCCGTCTGTGATGGTGAGTTTTGCTTTCCACGATCTCCCTGTGAGCTAAGCTAGCAGTTATGAAATGAAATTTAGTTGCTAAAAAGGTTAAGATTGTAATAGCTGTTTTTATAAGGTCTGTGTTTGATTTTGTTCCATATAGCGTGTTTGGTAGTCTCAGTATTCACTTTTTACCTGTGCTGTCGTGGGAAGATTGCTGTGCTGGGAGCTGTAGCCGCTGTGTGAACTGATCGGCGCCGTTTGCTGCTGTTTTAAAGGCTTCTGCCTCATTCTGGCGACCATTTGGAACCTGCTACATCAGCTAAAGATTTAAGCTAAATTTAGAGATTGAAGGTGAATATTCAGTTTGTGAAATATTCATGTAGCTTACAAACTAAATATTTAGCTCGCTAAATCACTCAATGTCAATATCACTCCGTCTCTGCGTCAGACGGAGGCGTGTGATCAGCACAAACAGCCTTTTCTCTGAAGCCGTTCAGAGCTTGAACTTTGCACATTTTCAACCTTCACATCTTAAATTTACGTTATTTGTAGGAAAAATAAATTGTTTCGTGTAAACGGGAAATTAATGTAGACAGAAGCAGATGGAAACAATAAAAATGCAAATATCCCCAAAAGTTTTATCAACATGTTGATTTATTAATTTATTCCCCTCATCTGAGCTCAGCTGGCGTTTCAATCATGTAGCTCCATCTTAAAGGGCCAGCGACAGAACCGCTCAAACTCCCAGGAATTCCTGTCTTTTCTATAGAAAACATTTCATAGATCAGGTCCACATGAATTAATGCAAAAACAGAAAACCAGCAGAGCAAAAGAAAAGAAGAGGAAGAACAGAGAAATGGAGGAAAGTGAAACCAGAGTTTCTGTTCTGATTGTTGCGATTTCAAACTTCACAACTAGAGGGCAGTAATAGCCCCGATGGGTGGAAAATACGTTGATTCTTTTCTATGTACATCCTGCTTTTAATGGAAAAAAAGCATTGTTTTAAATAATAAAAGGCAGTCAGACAGCCTCTTAACATAACCATATGGTTAAAGACTTTAAATGATTGGTGTCTTGCTAACTTTTAGTTTTAACCTTTATTACTTGAACAGGATTTTAAACGAGACTTTTTTCCAGAACATGAACTGGAATCCAAGTTGAGCTGAAAAGTTTTCTGGAACCACGGAGGAGAAAAACTTCTGCTAAAGTCCGGTTTAGACAAGAACTGTGTCAGATTCAATGATGATGAAGGTGACTTCACATTACAATACAAGGAAACGATTCATATCATAAACGCCGACGCTAAAAACTGTTCAGCCCCCTGGATGTTTGACTCTTTCTGTTGCTTTTGTAAATCAGTCTCTTCCCTGCCTACAGATGAAACACATTTTAAGTTATATCTGTATTTTTATTTTAAGTCCATCCATCATAATGGTTTTTTCACCAGGACAGTTCCAGTCCTGATCTGGTTCCATTTCCTCCTCCTGGGAACCGAGTCAGAACCACATCGTTATGAACTCATCCAGTCCATGTTTTATTGCCTTTATATGATCATAGTTAACAGTTTAATTTAAGCATCATATCTCTGTGTAAACAGCTGCTCAGTTCATTAACAGTTAGATCCTGAATGCGTTTCAGTCGGCTGGAAAACCCGACCTGAACTTTTAGGGAACCAGAGATTCAGGGGAATCCTCAGCTGTGAGCGGATCACTGAGACTCAGCTGCTGTTTTTCTGATGCTAATCTGAAATTTTATCATCATTAGTGACCGTTTCATTAAGCAGTTTCTGTGTTTTTCATTTTTAATTTGATGGTGCCTCCCAATCAAAGCCTCTGATCCAGTGAGTTTCGCTGCAGCTGAAGTTCAGTGGAAAGACTCAACAGAACAAACACAACGCGATCCAAACCTTTACGTTTAACGGTTGTTCCCCAGCTCTGTTCAGTCCACTTTAACCCGACTCCAGTCCGTCTGTCTAGTCAAAGTCTGGTTCAGTTGGTGAAGTGTGAATTGTGAATGCTAATCAACCTCTGACCTCAACCGGTCTGAGTTCGGTTGAAGTGAACTCTGGTTTGGTTTGAATGTGAAAGCCAACCGGTCCAGTAACCGCTCTAAAAGCAGGAAGTGGACTACAGCGCAAGGCATTCTGGGAAATACAACCAAAGCTAACGTGCTAGCAGCAGAAACGGCTCCTGGTCTTTAGCCAAAGACTAAAGAGAAATCCTCCAACCGCTAAAATCCATCTTGTTTCCATCTGGTGAAGAAGGAAGTTGCTCTCAGTGTCTTCAGAGGTTTCTGTGTCGTTTCCTTCAGTGATTCTTGGTGCAGCGCCCCCACAGGCCAGGAAGGGAACAGGTTGGTTTGACTCAGAGCAGAGAGGAAGAGAACCACAGCAGCTGGAGATGTTAAATGTTTTGGTACCAATAGAACCAAGACTTCCGGACTATCAGAGGGAAATCAGACTACATGTTGGCTCCATCCACACATAAAAACCTGGCTGGGATTTAAACCGATGGACCTTCTGGATCACATGCAACAGATTCTCTAAATCTGGACTCAATAAAGGGTTGAAGCTGCAGCACTGAACAAAACTAAACCTGATGAAGAAGATATTAAAGGAAGACTCCTCAGCTGGAGACCCAACATCAGCGGATCCTCGGGCTCGGATCCTGCAGGTTGGTCAACCGGATGCATCCCAGACCTGCAGACCCGGGCCCTCAGGAGCCGCAGCCGGACGTCCATCTGGGAGTCAGATTAAAGGTTTAAAGGGACGGACACTGGAAATGTCTGAACTTGTGGTCCATCAGAAAGCAGAGGGTGGCAGCGTGGACCGATGCGTCTCGTTGGACGTCATTCCCTCACTTTCCTTTTTGGACGCAGACGAGAAGTCTTCCTGCGAGAAGTCGCTCATCTCCTCGTGGCGCTCCTGCTTCCACACGCGCTCGTACTCCTGCTTCAGCTCCTGGTAGGAGCGAGAGAAGGTGTGGAAGATGGAGGTGGCTGGGAACGCCATGATGAGGATGCCGCTCAAGATGCTGATGAGTGCCACCATCTGGCCGGGGACGCTGCGCGGCACCATGTCGCCGTAGCCCACCGTGGTCATGGAGATGATGGCCCACCAGTAGGAGGCCGGGATGCTGCTGAAGCTGTGCTGGGGGTGCGCGGCAGCAAACGGCGCCAGCTCGCTCTCGGCCAGGTGGACCAGCGGGGAGAAGAGAGCGACGGCCACGCAGACGAAGAGCAGCAGCAGGCCGAACTCCCGCATGCTGCGCTGCATGGTGACGCCCAGCGTCTGCAGGCCCAGGGAGTGGCGCGCCAGCCGCATCACGTACAGGATCCGCAGCGCCCGCAGCAGCCGCAGGATCAGGCTCAGCTTGTCCAGGTAGCCGCGGCCTGCCCCCATCACCGCCTCGTCCTGCGCCTCCTCTCCGAAGTCGAACACCAGCGACACGTAGTACGGCAGGATGGCGATGGCGTCGATGACGTTGAGCGGGCCGCGAGCGAAGGCCAGCTTGGAGGGAGCGTTGACGAAGCGCAGCAGGAACTCCAGGGTGAACCAGGCCACGCACACCGACTCCACCACAAACATGTTGCGACACTTCTGGGAGCATTCGCCCTGCGAAGAGGAAACATGGAGATGAAGAGACATTACACCAAACTACGGCATCTGGGAGGCAACGCGAAGAGACGACGACGGTACCAGGAGGAAACGAATGAGCTGTTTGTCAAGCTTCACAGTTAGAGAAGCAACAGTTTGGACTATTTAGCCTGTTATAAACTAAATACTTAATTAGCCAACCAATTATTTAGTGTTGAATATGTACCTTGAGGTTAAATAGCTTTAAACTCAATATTTGGTTTGTAAGTCTGAGCTACTAATCAGACTGCTAACTAATTTTTTTGCTAACTAAAAAGGTAGTTAAGCTAAAGATTTAACTCACTGAAATACTTTGGAGGTAAATATTTAGTTTGAAGCTATTCTGAGCTAAATATTTAAATTTAAACTAAATATTTAGTTTGTGACATTTATGAACAACACGGTGAAAATCTGACAGGATTATTATTTCATGACAGGATTATTTCCTCCTGAAGTCTAAACCAGCTGTGTGTTGAAGCAGGAAACGCCTCCAGCTAGCAGCAGGTCAGGTCAAGGGTCACACCTGGAGAAACCACCCGAGTCAAAAACAGGTTGTTTCAGAAGGAAACATGATTTTAGTTTCTGTCCGGAGTGGGAGACGAGAAGCCCTGCTGTGATGTCATAATGTTTCTGTTCCTGCTGCATGAAAAACCATCAGCTCTGAAAAGCCTGAGTGACAAATTATCTCCAGGTTGATGAAGGCGGAGCTCGTTGTGACGTGAAGATCTTGGATGAACTTTGCAGGAAGACCAGAAGAAGATGAACAACGGTGGGAAAATGACAGGAGGATTCCCGGCTGGGAGGAAATCTGCTGCTTGTTGTTCAGGATCCAGAGGAGGAAAAGTCGGCAGCTCTGCCCGGAAACTGACACATCAGGCTTCTGTAGAATATTAATTCAGATTTATCGTTTAAAGACATGATGGACGCAGCGTTCTGCTTCCTCTTCTTTCCTTCTGCTAATCTGGATTTTTAGTTTTCGTCCTTAGAGGAAGATTGAAGGCTGACAGGTACAGAAATCCACAGATTAATTATTTAGGACATTGTTTTATCTTATCACTTGTATAAGATTGAAAATAATATTTATAATTCAGCAGATTGTAACAACAAATCAAGGAAATATTAAATATTCTGAATTTTTAAGCTGCAAACACGTTTTTTCAGCATGAAAACCTGCAGAGCATCGATTTCCTTCCTGCTGGAACATAAAAAATCTTTTTCTCTTCCTGTGAGATTCAACAACAGAACAGCGAAGGCCGGCGCATAAAAACACAGAGATGATTAACGAGCCTGTCAGCGCGACAGACGCAGCTTCTAGGAAATAATAAAGTCAATATTTTTAATCTGGACGCCGCCGCCACAGGAAGCTCTGCTCCAGCAGACAGGAAGTTATCAGAGATGTTTCTCCAAACACCTTCCAGCCTGAGGACAGCGAGCCGTCATCATGTCGGATCTGAGCTCAGACTGGATCAGAAGAGACGCAGCGCGCTGACGCCTCAGGGTTCACCAGAGGAGAGAATCAGACCAGCAGCAGCCGGGTCAGGTTGAACAGCTCCAGCTCAACCTGAACAACTTGGACTAGGCCATTCTGAACTATACCATAATGCCTCTGGCTGACCTGCTGCTGAACTGACTCTTCGGCCATCAGCAGCTCTACACAGATGCAGAGTCCATAAACTAAATATTTAGCTTCAAAGTCAATATTTAGTTTGAAACTATGTAGTTTCAACATAAATAGTTACAAAACGTAGCTTCAAGCTACATGTTTAGCTAAGTAACTAAATATTTAGCAAGCTAAATGTTTAGTTTGGAGCTAAATGTTAAGTTAGCTTCAAGCTGAGCCTTTTGTTTGTGGCTAACTGTTTAGCATCACACAACATTTTGCATGAACTTCAGTTCAGGTCTGAGATCAGAGCATCTTCTGCATGTTTACCGTCTCCAACAGAACTTCATCCCACAGCATGACAACTCCAGCACCATGCTTCAGGAAAGGAATCCACAGTTTTGACAGTAAAACCGAATAGTAAACTTTGGTCTAATCTAAGCATGCTTCTGTCCATGATATGCTGATCTATCACTTAGAATCTCTGGTGTTTATCATATAACAAAATGAGGAAACGTTTAAGTGTTACTTTTCTAAAAAAGGTCAAGAGTTCAGTTCTCATTGGAAAACCGATTCTTCATTAGTATTTTTCTCGGATTAAAGTAAAAATAAAAGAGTTGTGTTCTGGGTGACAGACTGATGGTGACAAAGATCCTGAAAATCAAATTTAAAACATTATTAGTCAGCACAGAAAGTAGAACTGGTTCAGGACTTTTGCTCAGTCCTGAACCAGTTTAGGGAACTGGGTTCGGTCCAGTTCC
Source organism: Poecilia formosa (assembly GCF_000485575.1). NCBI lineage: Eukaryota > Metazoa > Chordata > Actinopteri > Cyprinodontiformes > Poeciliidae > Poecilia > Poecilia formosa. The sequence goes on along the minus strand of NW_006800289.1, from coordinate 623,433 downwards.
CTAAACTGGAAAAGCCTGGAAAGAGTCAGACTCACCCGGTTCTCCTCGTCTCTGAGGTCCGGCATGGTGCTGATGCAGAGGCTGACCACAGTCACCAGAACCATGATGATGGAAAGGCAGGCGAAAATCTTCCCTGCCAAACCCGAGTGCGGGTTTTCCATCACCTCCCGCAGCGCCGACACCAGCCTGCGGTAGCCCTTCTCCGCCTGCGGGGGTCTCTTCTTCAGCTTCATCCTCTTCTGCCTCCACTCCTCCTCCTTCCGCCGGCGCTCTGCCACCTCATCCACCCGGGTGATCATCCGCCGCCGGCAGCAGCGCTCCATGTGGCCCGGGTCCACTCCCCAGTAGTCCAGCTCATCATGCAAAGAGACGGCGCACAGCTCCCGCAGAAGACGCAGCTTCCCCGCCGCCAGGAAGTTCAGGATGACCCTGAAGGCCGTGGGGTTCCGGTCGAAGAAGAACTCCCGGCACGTCTCGTCGTAGTCGTCGCAGAGCCGAGCGATCTCCTCCGGCGTGGTGCAGGAGCGAAGACGGGCCAGTCGGCTCTGGGGGAACTGCTCCAGCGTGCTCCAGGGGAAGGCGTAGCGGTTCCCCCCGACGTTGATGAGGACCTGCACGGCGTGGTCCACCACGAAGGAGGCCTGGGGCTCCCGCAGCAGCTGGGCACGTTGGAAGTACACCCCCTTTAGGGTCTCGGTCTCTGGGATCTCAGTGAAGAAGCGGTCCAGGCTGCTATCATCGCTGCTGATGGAGTAGGTGCTGAAGTCATGGTTGGCGTTGCTAATGATGGGCATGCTGGCAACAGATCCGGGACGGGATGGAAGAACTTTCTGTGGGTCAAGCTAACGAGGAAGACCAACTCCGAGCAAGACACTGAAAAGACAGAAAAACTAGAAGTTAGCCAGAGATGCTGCTCAGCTCCGTTCCCTTTACTCATGTACGTAAATGTTTGTCAATCTTTTGCTAATGTTGAAAAATCACAATCACACGTGAATGAGCTTGTTCCAGCAATAAGCCTTTAAAAGTCAAGGCAGCGATGGATGAAAACCATCGTCCTCCTCACACGTCCTGCCGTCTTCTTTGTTGTTTCTGCCAGTAGTAACATCCAGCTGTTGATCATGTGACTCCGTGAAACAAAACGAGTGTTTCCATTGCATCTTTGCAACATACATCTGTTTCTATACATAATCCTAGCACAAAAACATTTTATTGAGTTTTTTCAAAATTGGTGAGCTTCCATTTAGCAAATTTATTTTGGTACATTAAATTTACGCAATCCTTGTTAATGGGAACATAGCTAGTGTCTGAGCCACTTAAAGAGCTCCACAGACCCAACATTAGCCACATTGACATCACCCTTAATCACTAAGAGTGATCCATCTTTCAAATACAGCAGCTTTGTGCTCCAATTTGAAAAACCTTCAGCCACCAGTTTCTGGCTCAACTGTTGGGGAACTTTGCTGATTTTCCAGCTTTAAACTTTGTCAGAGGTTCCTGTGTGATGGCAGTGAGACAGTAGTGAGGTGTGAGGTAAGGAAAGGCACCTGGGAGTCAGGCTTCAGCCTCTTCTGGTTTACAGTGGTTACAGGTTGACAGGTGAGGTGAGACAAGAATCCTCAGATACAGAGTCCTGCTGTTTGCTGATGACAGGGTGACGTAGCCAGCAGGGTGGAGATGTGATGTAGCTAAAAACAGAAGTCTTAAATCATCATTCAGAGTAGTAAAAATCTAGTTGTGCAGAGTCAAAACTCATTTTTAAATATCTGGAATGTAACTACAGAAACCAAATCTATGTTAAAACAGCCTGCCATGTTCCCTCTTTCCTCCAGCAGGTGGCGCCTCTCAGATTTCTGGGGATCTAAGCTCAATCTGTCGCTTTACTCCATCAGACCACCGTAAAGCTGGAATCAAATAATATTTTAGATTGAATTATGTCCAACTGACCGGCCGGAAGCTGCAGCATCACCAACAGATGACCTTTAACCTCCAGCTTTATCCCGGTTCTCTGGTTTAGTTTCTAACAGAAGGTGTTTCTGAGAACTTCTGGATCCTCGGCAGAGCTTCAGACCTGATGTGAAGCTGCAGCTGCTGATTCGCTCAGGTTTCAATCAAAATAAAAAAGTTAAGGAATGAGACGAGAAACCGAGTCACCTTTCAGAGCGAAGCCGCTGCGGTTCAGATGGAGCGTCAAGAAGTTAGAGTCCCTCAGCACAGCCTGTCCCCGGGATGTCCACCTGTCCTCGGGATGTCCACCTGTCCCCGGGATGTCCACCTGTCCTCGGGATGTCCACCTGTCCCCGGGATGTCCACCTGTCCCCGGGATGTCCACCTGTCCCTCGCAGAGACAATAATGCAGTTATCTAACCTGCTGCTGTGTTTTCATCTTGTTCCGACAGCAGGACCTTCCTCCTCTTCGTCCTCGTCCTCCTCTTCCTCCTCTCTAACAGGCGGCTCCGCTCTCAGAGGTCGGGAGAAGTTTGTTAAAAGCAGGAAATGGATCCGGAGACGCACAGACTTCCCCAGGTTGGTCCGACTGAGATCCGACCTGCTGCGCGGACCGAACCGAACAGGAAAGTGATCCGGTTAGAAGAGCTGGCAGGTCTGGAGCGGCCACCAGGGGGCAGGAGTGAGGTGAACTCACCTGTAAAGGCAGCCAGTTGCTCTGTGGAAAAAGAAATCACATTTTTATTTACTACGATTCAGAATTGGTATTACATTTCCCAAAGTCGATTTAAAAAAATAAAGAAATCCCCCGCCTGTCATTCTGTAACTTCTTGGTTCCGGGACGTACCCATGAAAACACCAAACTGTGGTTTTGCAGACATGAGAATAATTTATAATTGCCCCAAACGAACCAAACTGAGAGAGGATTCCCAGTCAGTCCGTCCATAAATTCATGTTGTGACTGAGTTTACATGTTCTCTCTGTGAATGGATGAGTTTTCTCTGGGTACTCCCGCTTCCTCCTTCAGTCCAGAATCCCAGTGACCTGCATGGAAACTGTTAACAGCTCATAAGAGAAGAAGGATGACCAACATTATTTTACTGTTGTAGACAGAAAAAAGCAAAGCCTCATTTTACATTCAACACACAGCTTAGAATAAATTAAAACATAAAAAATATAAAAGCACAAAGACATGAAATGATCCAACGATCAGCCGGGTTCGTCTGTCCTGCTTCAACAATGACTGTTCACCTGAAATAATGATTTAGCTTCATGTGAAAAGGTTCTGTAGACTTTAAGGATTTTCTTGTTCCTCCTAATTAATCTTCCACAGGAATACATATATATAGTGTGTGTGTGTGTGTGTGTATAAATATAATAACAAAATATCCACACCTCCCGAAATCGGCAGCAAACAAGGTGCTGCAGCATTCGGCCGAACTGAAGGGTTCCAGTATTTTTCTAGAAATCAACCTGAAGCTCAGACAGTGCACTTTTCTTCTTTATGTTCTGTAGACCTGCAATAGAATAACTTGTGCCTGGTGCAGGTTGGCGTTCAGCAGACAGGATCAACTATCCAGAGGATGGAAAGCAGAAGCCGGGTGTGTCCGTCTGCAGGTCCATGATGTCACGGCGGATTTGCATCGCTGCGTTACAAGAACCAGGCGGTGGCTTCGCTGCAGATTTAATTAAATATCAGACGGACTGAAGGTGAGATCTGAGCCAAGCTTCAGAGAAACAAAACACGCAACATGTTTCAGAGTGGGAGGAAGCAGGAGAACAGAAAAACCCCAGGTTGGGATTCAAACCCACAACCAGCCGGGATTCCAGCCGCTCAGTATTTTCTCCAGTTTGCAAAAGAGCAAAGCGGTCCGATTCTGTAAGCCCAGCGCTGTTTGCAACACGGTGATTCTGATAAACAGACAACAGAAGTTCTTATTTCCTTACTTTAGAATGCATTAATTTTGTTGCAGAACGTTGAACAAAATCAAATTTTCATTTCGAATGACATTTAAGACAGTTCTAGCAGATTTCAGGAAATCTTTGTGAAACATTAAAACTTTTCATCCAGTTTTTTACTTTCAAGTTTTTAACCCGACTCATAAAACATTTAAGTTTATTGTCTCCTGTTCCCTATTTGTGTGGATTATTTCAAATGTTGTCCTGTACAGACGATCCGTTCAGAACCTCAGGGCCGGTGTTCTGTCAGATCAGCATACATTGTCAGATAGTCATACGCTTAGCTCAGTCATGTATATGCAGTCATTACCATATGATTTTATTTAATCAACAACATAGAATCATGACGTAGATTATCATACACTTTGTTATTAACAGTTGTATGGCATCCTGACTTAGCAGTTAATGAGTTTTACACGGTGTGTGTTGTAGTTGACTGCAGCTGCAGCCAGACCTGCTTTAAATACACTTTGATACCACGACGCATGTATATCTATATAGTTATCATATTATATGATAATATTAAAAATTTAATGACTTATTTTCGTCATAACTTGTTGCGTATGCTGAACTGACTACTCCACTGACGGTCGGACTTCTTAATGCGCATGCGCGGGCATGCGTACTAACTGCATGTGTGCTATCCTGACAGCGTATGGCTATCTGACGGAACACCGGCGGTTCTGACCCGGGTCTGGTTGGAGCGGTTCTGTTGTGTGCGGAGCAGCAGAAAACGGAACCGTAAAGCTGTTAAAACTCCTTCCTATTGCTGGTGATTGTGATGCTGAGCGGGAAGCAGCAGGATTAAATCAGGAAAATCATCCAGATTTGTCCTGCTACTGCTTAAATGTTTGATCTGTTGGGGTTTAGCTTCTAAGCCAAATATTTACCTCAGTAGCTAAGTTGCTGCCTTAGTATTCCAACCAAATATTTAGCAAATACTACTTATTTAGCTTCAATTTAGCTTTAAATTGAAGCTAATGTTTGAGGCTAATTAGCAAGCTAAATATGTAGTTGGTGCTAAATGCTTAGTTAGCAAACTGAATATGTAGTTTGAAGCTTAGCTAGCTTAACTTCAATCTAAATATTTAGCTTCAACCAGTTAGCTTGTTAACTAGTTAGCATCAAACTAGCTACAATCTGAATATTTTGTTCTCTAGCTACATATTTAGCTTGACAACTAAATAACTAGCTCCAACTAAACATTTTGAGACATTTGTAAATGAATGAATAACATGGTGAAATCATGTTTGTTTTTCTAATAAACCTTTATTAATTTGTCTTGCTTATTGCTGCTAATTTTTGACTGTATCCTTCCCGTGTCCTCCTGTCGGGTTCTGGAGGAGGAAGATGAGCAGATCCTCATCCTCAGTCTCATTAACTCCACATTAAAACACAAAGCGCTTCATCCACTCTTGGGATGAAACGACCTCTGACCTTGTAGGCTGATTGAATATGAGGGATTACATGATAATCCTGGCAGGAGAAAAGGCGGCGGCCGCTTGAACCTCCTGGGAGACGGTAGATAAATATTTATGGGACCCTCCAGACCCACAGCACGTCCTGCCTTTTCATCCCGCAGGCTGGGCTGATTACAGATGAGACTTAACAGGTTTCTATCAGAGCAGCGCTGCTGAAGGTTTCCGCGGTTCACCGGCTCTCTGACAGCAGAAATTAAACCAAACTCCCTGGGAAGCTGCGGCTCGCCTGGGGAGACGTGCAGCGGGGCAACGGACGGCCCTGAACGCAACATGAACAGCTCTCCAACACGCGTTAATTAACTGCTGGCCTTATCGGCCCCCCTGCGGCAGAAAGCGGCGTCATTACGGCTGCTGGAGCCGGGCCTCATTAGCTGCTCAGCCTTTGTTGAGCTTCCTCTCGGTGTCCCGTTTCTCATCCAAGAAGAAAAGAGCGCGTGCGTGCCGGAAACGCTCCCAGCAATCCCATTAAGCAGCTCAGGTGTTCCGTTACTGCTGCAGGGAACAGAGGAGAATACGGTTCAATAAGAGTCTGATCCAGAACCACAGCCGGAATGGATCCAGAAAGATCCAGTGGAACCAGGGAGGCCTGGGTAGATCATCGGTGCCGCCATCTTTAAACAGAATCATTAGGAAGATATGGCATGAGTCTCTATAAATCTGTTTTTATGGAAGAAAAACCAGAAGACCAACAGCTTTTACTTATATTGTGTTTATGAATGGCCTAGTCAAAGTCTAGCAGAGAGTCTGTGGTAAGACTTAAAAGCTGATGTTTTCCAGGATGGATGGCTGGCTGACTGGATGGATTCTTGGCTGGACCCAGTGGACCATCAGAACCTCTGTTCTGGTCCGGTCTGGAGGCTGCAAAGCAAACAAACTCTAAATGCTCCAGAACATTTTGTCCTTGTTGTTTCTGACTCATTTATCTTTGTCAGCTCCAGAGCAGCTTTCCCATCATGCATCTGTTCGGCTCCCTGATCGGATCGGAGTGAGGATCGATGGAGGAGAGCAGAACAGAAACAGTTTTCAGAAACTCAGCCACAGGAGAAAGGCAGGCTGAGCGGTCGCTGTGAGCCGCATGCTGACCTCGCACTGAACGGACCAATCAGGAGAAAGATGCTGACCTCGTGACCCGAGCCACATGGGACACATCTAGTGAAATGCTGGATGTTTGCAGGTGACAGGGACAGTCCTGAGCCAGCAGCAGGCGTCTTTCAAACATTCATTAGCGTGAAATATTCGCCTCCTGCTGGATGCGGCTTAACGCTGAGATTCAGCAGAAGGAAACAATCCAGTGCTGGTGTTCCTCTGACATGGTGGTTACCGTAGTAACAGGACTCATGCAGGTGATGACACCTGGAGAGAAGTGAAAGAACCATTGTGTCACAAACGGCGCAAGTCTTAAAGAATCTGATGATCTGACTGCAATTTAAGAAGGAAAATGAGACATGTGGAGGCTGGAACCCGGGGGAAGCCCACTGGAACCGGGTGGAACCCGGGGAAGCCCACTGGAACCCGGGGGAGCCCACTGGAACCGGGTGGAACCCGGGGAAGCCCACTGGAACCCGGGGGGAGCCCACTGGAACCGGGTGGAACCCGGGGAAGCCCACTGGAACCCGGGGAAGCCCACTGGAACCGGGTGGAACCCGGGGAAGACCACTGGAACCGGGTGGAGCCTGGGGGAGCCCACTGGAACCTGGTGGAACCCGGGGGAGCCCACTGGAACCGGGTGGAACCCGAGGGAGCCCACTGGAACCCGGGGGAGCCCACTGGAACCGGGTAGAACCCGGGGGAGCCCACTGGAACCGGGTGGAACCCGAGGAAGCCCACTGGAACCGGGTGGAACCCGGGGGAGCCCACTGGAACCGGGTGGAACCCGAGGGAGCCCACGGGAACCCGGGGGAGCCCACTGGAACCGGGGGGAGCCCACTGGAACCGGGTGGAACCCGGGGAAGCCCACTGGAACCCGGGGGAACCCACTAGAACCGGGTGGAACCCGGGGAAGCCCACTGGAACCCGGGGGAGCCCACTGGAACCGGGTAGAACCTGGGGGAGCCCACTGGAACCCAGGGAAGCCCACTGGAACCCGGGTAAGCCCACTGGAACCGGGTGGAACCCGGGGAAGCCCACTGGAACCCGGGGGAGCCCACTGGAACCCGGGGGAACCCACTGGAACCCGGGGGAACCCACTGGAACCGGGTGAAACCCGGGGAAGCCCACTGGAACCGGGTGGAACCCGGGGAACCCCCTGGAACGTGGGGGAACCCACTAGAACCCGGGAGAAGCCACTGGAACCGGGTGGAACCCGGGGGAGCCCACTGGAACCCGGGAGACACCTGTCTCCAGGTGACTTCCTGTGTCTCCAGGTCTCCCCAGGTGTCTTCCTGTATCTCCAGGGGTCTTCCTGTGTCTTCAGATGTCTTCCTGTGTCTTCAGATGTCTTCCTGTGTCTCCAGGTCTCTCCATGTGTCTTCCTGTGTCTTCCTGTGTCTCTAGGTGTCTTCCTGTGTCTTCAGGTGTCTCCAGGTGTCTTCCTGTTTTTCCCTGTGTCTCCCTGTGTCTCCAGGTGTCTTCGGGTGTCTTCCTGTGTCTTCGGGTGTCTCCAGGTGTCTTCAGGTGTCTTCCTTTGTCTCCAGGTGTCTTCCTGTGTCTCCAGGTGTCTCTAGGTGTCTTTTGATGTCTCCAGTTGTCTCCAGGTGTCTCCGGGTGTCTCCAGGTGTCTCCCTGTGTCTCCAGGTGTCTCCAGGTGTCTTCCTGTGTCTCCAGGTGTCTCCCTGTGTCTCCAGGTGTCTCCAGGTGTCTTCCTGTGTCTCCAAGTGTCTTCCTGTGTCTCCAAGTGTCTTCAGGTGTCTCCAGGTGTCTTTAGGTGTCTCCCTGTGTCTCCAGGTCTCCCCAGGGGTCTTCCTGTGTCTCCAGGTGTCTCCAGGTGTCTCCCTGTGTCTCCAGGTGTCTCCCTGTGTCTCCAGGTGTCTTACTGTGTCTCCAGATGTCTCCAGGTGTCTTCCTGTGTCTCCAAGTGTCTTCCTGTGTCTCCAAGTGTCTTCCTGTGTCTCCAGGTGTCTTCCTGTGTCTCCAGGTNGTGTCTTCCTGTGTCTCCAGGTGTCTTCCTGTGTCTCCAGGTCTCTCCATGTGTCTCCAGGTGTCTCCATGTGTCTCCAGGTGTCTTCAAGTGTATCCAGGTGTCTCTAGGTGTCTTTTGATGTCTCCAGTTGTCTCCAGGTGTCTTCCTGTGTCTCCATGTGTCTTCCTGTGTCTCCAGGTGTCTTCCTGTGTCTTCCTGTGTCTTCCTGTGTCTTCAGGTGTCTCCAGGTGTCTCCAGGTGTCTTCCTGTGTCTCCATTTGTCTGCAGGTGTCTTCCTGTGTCTNGTGTCTCCATTTGTCTGCAGGTGTCTTCCTGTGTCTTCCTGTGTCTCCAGGTGTCTCCATGTGTCTCCAGGTGTCTTCCTGTGTCTCCAGGTGTCTTCTTCTGTCTCCAGGTGTCTTTAGGTGTCTCCCTGTGTCTCCAGGTCTCCCCAGGGGTCTTCCTGTGACTCCAGGTGTCTTACTGTGTCTCCATGTGTCTTCCTGTGTCTCCATGTGTCTTCCTGTGTCTCCAGGTGTCTTACTGTGTCTCCAGGTGTCTTCCTGTGTCTCCAGGTGTCTTCTTCTGTCTCCAGGTGTCTTACTGTGTCTCCAGGTGTCTTCCTTTGTCTTCAGGTGTCTTCCTGTGTCTCCAGATGTCTTCCTGTGTCTCCAGGTGTCTTCCTGTGTCTCCAGGTGTCTTCCTGTGTCTCCAGATGTCTTCCTGTGTCTCCAGGTGTCTTCTTCTGTCTCCAGGTGTCTTCCTGTGTCTCCAGATGTCTTCCTGTGTCTCCAGGTGTCTTCCTGTGTCTCCAGGTGTCTTCCTGTGTCTCCAGGTGTCTTCCTGTGTCTCCAGGTGTCTTCCTGTGTCTCTTCCTACATGAAGAGTTGTTCTAATAAAACCCCAGAAACTTTCTTCCTCTCCGTTCATCATCCTCATTTTAAATCAGCTTTATCACTCGGCCAATCAGAGACCCCGACAGACACGCTGCAGCTTTAAACGGACCAATCAGCTACTCAGGGCGCCGTCCGCCTCAGCAGAGGACCTTTGATGACCCAGCGCTGATTACAATGAGCAGAGACACCTGTGGGACACCTGTCCTTCACACAACACAATTCTGTCCTACATAAACTCACCATGTTGTCCTCTGACTGCAACCCTCAAGGATCAACAAGAAGTGGTTCAGAAGGACATGTTGAAAGTTTTAAAGGTGTGAATATTTTTGTGTCTGAACATTTGGCTGATAAAAACTTTTAAACAGAGAAAAAAAGTATTTAAAGTTTCAGTGAATTCAATAATAACCCAGACCGTCCTCCCGTCCCCCAATGTGCCTTCCTGCCCATGATGTCTCTGTCTCCTCTCCCCTTTGTCCCATGATGTCCCCTCTGTCCCCACAGAGACAGATCGGCGGCGCGCTCAGCTTGACGGCTCATCTGTTCAGGTCTGCAGGACTGATTGGATTTCCTCTCCGTCGCTACTTGACCTTTTTCCTCAGATTCTCCAATCAGCAGAAACAATCCGCCCTCCACACACACACACACACACACACACACACACACACACACACACACACACACACACACACCCCCACACACACACACACACCCCTCTCTGTCTCCACTAACAGCTTCCAGTCCAGGAGGACAACCCGTCTTTGAATCAGATTCCCGTCGGCCATCTTTGCTCCAATTCCTTTAAAATAAAATCCTGATTGGAGTCATTCAGCTCTGTGTGTAAAACTGGATTCATTCATGTGTTCATCGCTCGTTCTTCACTTCATTCATCCTCACAACAAACGATCTTAACGTTTTAGTCTATATTCATAGTGACCTTAAAAACATTCATGTCTGCAGAAGAATGCTGCTCTTTATCTAACAGCTTTATGTTCAGTCAAACTCACTCAATGCACCTTTTATTGACCAGTAAAAAACTAAAACTTTATATGTGAATAAAGTAAATAAAAGCTGGTGAAACTCAGTTTAAATCCAGAAATAATGTCAGGATTCTGAGTCGATATGTGGCTTCATCTGAAATAATTCAGATCAAAGTGAAATCATTAAATCCTCCTGCTGCTGTGACTTACAACAGAAAACATCCTGATGTTTACGTTGTTCTTCTCCTCACAACTCAATATTTTACATTAAAACTTATTACTATACAGATTTCAGTTTTTCCTAGTCAGTTCATCATAAACCTGAAAAGGTTTAGGTAGAAAAAATGCTTTCTACACAAAAAAAGAAAAGAATGGAGCACCAACTTAAAAAGGTTATTTTAATTTACCACAAAGGAATTAAGTGAAGTTTTTATTTAGTTGGCAACTTAAACATTTATAAATTAACTTGGATGAACTTTGACTAATGAAATATATTTAAGTTGGATCACCTGATCTCTTTCAGACATGCCCACTAAAGTGGGTGGAGCCAGCAGACGCTGGGGGCGTGGCTACCTGAAGGGGTGACGGGGTCAGAGGTCAGGTCTCTGTCTGTCCCTCTCTCTCCCTCTGATGCTAATGTAGCGACTTTTAACGTCTTTTCAGATTCTTTAGCAATTATTTTTACAAAAACGTGACTAAGAATAGAAACTTTTTTGTGTTATTGGAAGCTTTTCCATGACAACCAGGAGGTTTCATCAACATGCCAACCTGCTGTTTGGGAATAGGTTGATACCATCAAACATGTAGAGCTCTCCAGGGACTTTGACTAGACCTGTGGAGACTCCAGGTGGAAACTATAACGTATGGTGGTGGATCTGTGATGCTGTGGGCTTTTCTTCCTAATGAGCCTCATTTAAACTCTCCTAATAAATGTTCTCAGATTAAAGGTTTGTACTGTGATTTTTTTTTCAGGCCCATGTTCCCTTTTTAATCTTTGCTGTTGGATTATTGAAGTTTTTCCTCTGAAAATCCAGTTTGCTCCTGGAACTGGGAGCGATGATGAACCACAACATTCCAGGCTCTCCATGAGACTTCCTCGTGTTTTCTGAGCTGAACCAGTTTGTAACCTGGATCCTCCCTGCAGGTCAGACACTAAAATTGTTCGGCCCAGTTCCTGTCAACTCCAACATGCAGCTCTCCCTCTCTCTCTCTCTCTCTCTTTCTCTCCCTCCCTCTCTGTCTCTCTCTCTCTGTCTGCAGAGATGAAACAGCTCATCCTGTTTGCTGTTGCTTTATGGTTTTTATCAGCATTTCTTTCTGAACAAACCAATCCGAGGCTTAGCGCTGAGCTCTTTCCTCACCAAAGGTCACATAACCCTGAAATCAGCTTACAGATCTGCATCAAACAGATTATTCAGCTGTGATATTTGAAAGCTGAGGCTTTCTGAAAACACAGAGTAGGAGTTGTGAGATTCTGACCGTCCTCACACATTTTCATCATGCATATTAAACAGCGCTGATCTCTGCTTCTCACCCACTTACTCCCTCTCCTGTTCTGGAGCTATTCCTGTAGCGGCTCTGACTCAAACAGGACAGGAGGACGGGAGGCCCGGAGCGGGACGGAACCGACCCGGCGGGTCGCTACCTGCTGCAGGGGAGGCAGGCGGCCCACACAGCGCAGGAAACAGCTGGAAACCAGACAAACCGACCAATCAGCATCCAGGAAACTCAGCTTACATGAACAGGCTGTAAGAGCTGCTGACTGGCTGATTCTAACTCTGACCAGTTTAAATCCTGTTGAATAGCAGACACACTCATCCATCCATCCATCCATCCATCCATCCATCCATCCATCCATCCATCCATCCATCCATCCATCCATCTTTTACTCATACTGCACCTTGGTTTAATTCCACTCTTCAACAGTTAAAAACAAAAGGATGTCGCCTTGAAAGACTGTACCAAAAAACTGGTCTCACGGTTCACAAAGACATGTATTCCAGTCACATTCTTTTATACAAAGATGCAATTTCTTTAGCCAAATCAACATATTATTCCACTTTAATCAGTTCTAACAAGGACAACTCCAA
>NW_006800289.1:569742-610178 GCF_000485575.1 Poecilia formosa | reverse complement strand
CTGCATCCTGATAAGCGCAAGTGGGAAGAAAAACAACAACCATGACGGATTATATGAGGATTAAGTTGTTAATATGCTGCTCCGGTTGGACAACAACTTCAAATATGTAAGCTAAGCTCCACCATTAGCCTCCATGTTTACTTCCACAAACACTGAGCACTTCTTCTTTTTATGGCAGTTGGCAGAACACTGAGAAAGCTGACGCTATGACGCCCTCTACTGTGCATACGGGACACTTTCAGGTCGTTTGCCCGTTCAGACTGAAGGTCTCATTTACTGGCAGTGTGAACGGCCCGGCAAAAAAATCGGAATTGCCAAAAAATCGGAATTGGGTCACTTCAGGCTGCAGTGTGAACGCACCCTTAGATCCTCTTCCCACTGTTCTTGTTAAAGCCACCCTCCCCTCTCTGTCCCCTCTCATCACTAAGATTGTGCATTCTTCCTTTACTACTGCTGTTGTTCCCTTGGCTCTCAAAACTGCAGCAATAACCCCAATACTTAAGAAACCTGGTTTAGATCCCAAAGAACTCAATAATTTTTGCCCTACCTCAAATATTCCATTTATTTCAAAAAATTCTAGAAAAGACAGTTGCTGCTCAGCTCCATTCTCATCTTTCCAGCAATAATCTATATATGAACAATTCCAATCTGGCTTCCGTCCACTCCACAGTACAGAAACAGTGCTTCTTAAAATTACAAATGATCTCCTTCTTGCTGCTGACTGGTTTATTATCCATTCTCCTTCTCCTTGATCTGACTGCGGCTTTTGATACAATTTCACATAACATCCTTATTGACAGATTATTCTGTCTTGGCATTGTAAATACACCTCTCAACTGGTTTCGTTCATATCTCTCAGGCTGCTCTCAGTTTGTTCAGTTACAATCATTTACCTCTCGCCCAATTCCCGTCTCTTCAGGTGTTCCCCAGGGCTCTGTCCTGGGACCCTTGTTGTTTATAATTTACCTCCTCCCCCTTGGTAATATTTTTTGCAAACATAACATCCAGTTTCACTGCTATGCAGATGACACCCAACTCTATGTTTCAACCGAACCTAGTTCCAAGCTTCCATTTTCCTCCCTCACTGAGTCTTCTTGAAATAAGACAATGGTTTACTCTTAGGGGGTGTTGACACGACAACGATCCAACAAAAACTGAATTTTTGTTCCGTTTTTGTTGGATCGTTTACACAAAAACGTTCCAATTACGATCTGTGTTTACACAGTAACGGCACACATCGAAAACGTGTAATGCTCTCGCTGCGCCTAGTTGGTGCTACGTTCTTTGAAACTAAGTGCGCATGTGTTTAAAAAAAAAGTTGTACTTGAAGGCACGTGGATTCGCGTTTCCCCTACCGTTCTCCCATAGATTGGGAGAAAACACGCATTGTGTGCGTCTGATTAGGGCGCATGCAGTTGGAAAAAGTGGGACAACTTTGCTGAAACACCTTGTTTGAGCTTTCACGGTGTCTGTAGCGGGCCCCGGACTGGAAGCTGTTTATTGTTTTTACCTTGGAATGGCCAACAGTCTGTTATTCCTATATCAATTTGATAAAATAGGAGCTCCCGCACTTTCCATATCCTCTGCCACCTTTTTCAGCAGTTAAAACAGTTTAATCCGTTGCTAACAAGTCGTAACCTGTTTTTCCGAGGTTACGGCGATTAGCATTACCCTTTTCCCTAAATAGCTATTAGCTAATTTTCTTACTTATTAGCGATGTTTAGTATACTGAATGGAGTAAGTCAATTACAGAAAACATGCTAGTGATGTAATATGCTACGTGAATATTAGTCTTCACGCTAATATTAGCATTTTGGCTCATTTTTGCTCATGCATTAATTTTAACATACTGAATGGTACAGGTACACCTTAGTAAACATGCTTCTGCCTCTCCACAGGTTATTTACTACATTGCAGCTTTCTTTAGCATTAATGCTAATTTTTAGCATCAGAATGCTGGGTTCCAATCGACGGGCAAACTTTGGCGTGCCCCGGTTAAATTTCTTCAGGAATTTTCTAGTTATTATTGTTGTTGTTGCTAGCATATGTCTGTAAATGTTTAACTAAGGACTTTCTTAATTAATTAATTTATGCTCATTTTTATCTGAATATTCTGTAAGCTTTGTGTTGATGTCCTGGTCAGGATTTTATGTAAAACAGATTTTTAATCTAAATGGAATTCTCCTGGTGAAATAAATGTTAAAAATTGTTGCAAAGATGCCGTTTTTCCCATTTCTTTGTGTGTTGAACATTGCTTTCTTCCTTTTGTTCCTTTTCTAGGCTTGTTGATTTTAGAGATGCTATTTTTAATCTAGCCTACTTCATCTTTTATGACAGATTTTATTAAATATCTTGACCTTTCAAATCTTGGTTTAAAAGGAGGGTGGTGCTTACTTAGACACAGGTTGGTTTAGATAACTTTCTTTCCATAATTAATAAAATCATTACTTGAAAACTCTATTTTCTATTTTTCTTTGTCTGACATTAAACTAGTTTGATGATCTAGAACAAGTGGAGCAAAAAGTAAAAACTGAAGAAATCTGTTAGGGGGAGAATACTTCTTACACACCTGACAAGGTTTGAATTTTGAAATGTTTACAAACGTGGTGATTAACAATGTACATAATTAGTAAAACAGATAAAGCTTCGTATTGCCCTTCTATTGTGTGAAATTAAACAAAAGATCTTAAAATTTTTCATCCAGAACAAAAAACAGTTTTCATTAAAAAAAAAAAAAGGAAAACACGAACTGAGGGGAGGATCATAATCTCGTCACTGTAGCTGGATATCTCGCGGGATTTGATGGTGCTATAAATTCCATCGCAGTCGCCTCTCGGCCTTTCTTTGCCCCTTTACTGGTGAAGGTGCAACAGTTATCGGTCGTCCCGAAGCCGGGTTCATCCGACACCCTCACCAACCAAGCTGAACTGAGCTCAACCTCCACTACAGCAACATGCCGCCCAAATTCGACCCCAACGAGATCAAAATCGGTATGTTTTCTGGGTAATAAACGCTGACGTGGTTCTCACAGCCGAGATGGAGCCGCTGTTAGCCGGCTACCTGCGCACCCGGTGGCCCGCGGGCCGAGCGCTGAAAACGGTAAAGACTGGACACTAAATCCGGGCTGGAACGCCTGGCGGATGAGTGTGTGTGTTTTTTTTTTTTTTTTTGATGTGATGAAGTAAAGAGTGTGTTGGGTGGATGTGAAGCAGCAGTCGTAAAATTATAGGACGAGCTACTGGTCCACGTGCAGGGTAACCATCTAGCTAATGCTAGTGTTAGCCTCTAGGCTAATTACTGTCAGCTAGCTTCAGACCTGACTTACTTACTTAAAGGGGTATTTAATAGGTTTTTCGTTAAGTTTATAAGCGTTTTATTTGCTCATTGGGGATAATTTCTAATAAACATCACTGTTTGGATTTGGTCATGTCCTTAAAAAACAAAAAACAGACGGAACAAAACAATTTAAAGTAAAATAATCACCCACTGCCATATAAAAACATCAATTCCAGACAGAAACGAGCACAATAAAATGTTTACTGTGTAAAACTAATGCTTACAGTAGGTAATGTTTAATAAATATTCGAACAGGGTAAAGTAGTTCAGTGACCGTGTTTACGGCTTTAGTTTGTCTCCAAATGTCTCAACAGATGGAAGATAACAGAACAACAAAGCTGGTTTAGAAACGAGAGCGCTTACTTCTGCATAATCTGTAGGTTTGTTTCTTTCAGGTTTATTTTTATTAAAAAATAAATCAGGGAAGTTACCTGCAGTGGGTACAGTATCTAGAAATTGTACTGAAACAAGAAGTAGCAATGCTTTATAATATAACTCAAGTAAAAAGTACTTTGAAGTAGAACTACGTTTTCCTTTTTTCTCTTCCCAAAAAGAGACTCAAGCAAATGTAACCAACCACTATACACATCGTTTATTTGCCTAAACCAAACTGAGATAAAATGGTTGAAAACTTCCTCTTTTTGTCATGGAATAAGAAAATGATTTTTGTCATGTAGTTTTCCATTGACTTTAATGTTAAGGTTTCTTGGATGTGAAACATTCAGAAGGTTGAAACTTAACCCTTTTTTTTTACCTGACTTTGAATGCTTTATCATGTAAAAACCCAAAATTCACTTAGAAAAATGACATCATCTTGGCTATTGGTGTTTATTTTTTAATATCTACTTTTGCAACACTACAAATATCCAGAGGTTCTGGTGTTGGGATAAATTACTTTGTTCAATCATATTTTGAAATAAATGCAACATTTAGAGTTTCTGCTATGGAAACAAAAATGGGAAACAGATTAATCAGTGAAGGAATCAAGACGTTTCCTTCGGTGTCCGACCAACAAACATGGCCGTCTGTAGTGTAGATGGCATCAATATGAGGTCTAGTGAATATGATGCATTAATCTGGGTGAAAATATTCTAATTTGCATAAACTGATCATTGCTGAGAAATAGATCTGATCTGTAAATATTTAACTTGCTGTGAACAGATTCTCCTCCTTCAGAACCAGAACCTTCATTTTAATTTTATCCATTATCCTAGTCTGAGTAAAGCTGGTTACCATAACAACTGCCTCTGTTCTCTGCGTACCAGCTGGACCCGGTATTGGACCGTTTGTTACAACTCGGTTCCGTTTCCTGTCTTTCAGTCTACATGAGGTGCACAGGAGGGGAAGTGGGCGCCACCTCTGCTCTGGCTCCTAAAATCGGACCTCTGGGTCTGGTGAGTATCAGAACTCGGAACCATTGAGCCCAACCCAGCCTCCCGCCACTGGACCGGTCTGACCCGATGGCCGAGTTCAGTCCAGTGGAGGCTCAGAGCGACCCGGCTTTAGGAAACAGGGCGGCCCGCGCCGTGGACCGCTCTGTGCCGAAAAGCCCGGAACACCAACCGGACCGGGTTCTGATGGAACCGCATCCTGGCCCGTTGGGTTTTAACCCGGTCCGCTTTTCTTCTCCTCCTCAGTCTCCAAAGAAAGTCGGTGACGACATCGCCAAGGCAACCGGAGACTGGAAGGGCCTGAGGATCACCGTGAAGCTGACCATCCAGAACCGGCAGGCCGCTGTGCGTCCAACACAACAGAACCCGGCCGGGTTTCCCTCCAGAACCTTTTCTCTGCCAATACCAGAACGATAAGTGAATCAGTTTGAGCCAGATGCTGAAGTTCCAGAGAGCATAAATCTCTGGAACTTTAAACCAGAACCGCTTCAGGTACTGAAGCGGTTCTGGTTTTGGGGATTAGGCTGCGTTCTGTGTAATCCCACTCGGGTCCGTTTGTTTAGAAAGCCTGTCGGGTTTTTCTTATCTCAGAATCATCTCGGTCCAACTGGGACTTTCTGATTGGTCTTAAGAGTCAGAAAAGGTTCTGGATGACCCGTTTACCTGAAACAGTTCTGATCTGGTGCCGATCCAGTTATTAAACCTGCTGGTCCTGATCGGGTTCTGTCTCTGCAGATCGAAGTGGTTCCCTCGGCTTCTGCTCTGATCATCAAAGCTCTGAAGGAGCCGCCTCGCGACAGGAAGAAGGTCAAGAACAGTAAGTGACTTCCTGTTGGGGAGGAAGGGACTTCCTGTTGGGCCGCCATGTTGACTCTGTTTCTGCTTCTTCCAGTCAAACACAGCGGCAGCGTCACGTTCGATGAGATCGTTGGCATCGCCCGGGTCATGAGGCCGCGCTCCATCGCCAGAGAGCTCTCAGGTGAGGCCCCGCCCCCATGCTCTAGCCCCGCCCCCACAGCCTCCCGCCACTGGACCGGTCCGACCCGATGGCCGAGTTCAGTCCAGTGGAGGCTCAGAGAGACCCGGCTTTAGGAAACAGGGCGGCCCGCGCCGTGGACCGCTCTGTGCCGAAAAGCCCGGAACAAACCAGAACTCTGTTCTGATTGGGTTGGGTTCTGGATGGGTTGGGTTCTGATGGACTCGTGGTTCTGTTTTTCCTCAGGAACCATCAAGGAGATCCTGGGCACTGCTCAGTCAGTTGGCTGCACCATCGATGGCCGCGCCCCTCATGATGTCATCGATGACATTAACAGCGGGAAAGTGGAATGTCCATCAGAGTAAAGATGGCGGTTCTGGAATAAAATTTGTTGAAACCGAGCTGCAAGGTTCTGTCTGTGATATTCAGAAGGTCCATTTACCTGGTTCTGGTTCTGAACCGGGCCTCCAACACTGAAGTATAAATTTCAGCACCAGAGATTGAACTTTAAAGAATCGTTTTAGTGAATAAACGCAGAAATCAAACTCATAAAAACCTGTTGGTGCTTAGCTGAAGTTTTAAAAAAGGGAACGTCTTACTAAACCAGGAAGTTCAGAGTGACTGTAGTTGAGTGGAAGGAAAACTGAGGTGTCAGTGAGGTACATAAGTCTGCTCTGGTGTTCAACATTCAAGGATTGTCTTTCTCCTTCCACTGAACTTTCTAGTTTCATGCTGCTCAGTGTTCTGTGAAGAGCCAGCTGGTAACTGTTGGCTGGACTCTGCAGCTGCTTTTATAGCTGTAGCAATAAAGAATGTCTAAATGTATTTGGTCTCTTTATATGGAGGACTGATGCTGTCAAAACAGATGAATTGAGGAAATAAAATATTAACATTTAATCACAAGGGGAAGAAGGTGAATTATGCCATTTATTTTCTGGTCAATTTTGGCAGCATCAGTCCTCCATACACTAGAACTGAAGTTAAATGAATACCTAAATGTACTCTCCAAAATAAAAGCCTTCATGTTGCAGAGCAGTTCAGTAGGATTACTTTGGCCTTTTAAAAATTCAGAATTAAAGCCTAAAAATTTTCACTTACGTTTAAAACTACAATGAAGCTACTTGAAAGTAAAAGCTTGGATATTTTCAAAATAAAATCCTGACTATTCTACAGAGAGCAGGTTCTATGCTTGTTGCATTTTAAGCCTGTAATGGAATAAAACATCCTGGTTTCAGTTTTATACAAAACATTTATTGAAAGATTTCAAACAAGTTTACAAAAATACAAACTGATAAACTGATTCTGACCCGCATGGAGAACATCAGAACCGCTCCAGCTTGGTGGTCCGGATCCTTTAACGTTTTATTCCTGACAGATGTGGAGAAAATGGAGAATGACTCCAGTCCGAGATCTGTTCAGCTGAAGCTTTTCTGTTAAAATGCTTGAAGAGGCTGAACCGGGTCAGAACTGAGCGGGTCAGTTGTCCTCCTCCTCTTCCTCAGCTTCCTCCTCAGGCTCCTCCTCCATGCGCTGCTGCTCCTCCTCTTCCTCCTCCTCTTCCTCTCTGCTCTTGTCGTTCTCAGAGTCGGCCTTCCTCTCCTTGTCTCTGCGTTTCTGTTCACTCACCTCCTTCCTCCCCCTCTGGTCTTTCTTGTACACTGAGAACAAAGCAGACGGGTCAGACCTCATTCCCACAGCATGATGCTGCCTCTACCATAGTCTTAGTAGGTCTGTAGGTCCATCGTCTCTTCATGTCTAAACATCAGGACAGGAAGAGAAACAAAGGACAAAACAAGGATGGAAGGGAGGAAACCGTAAGGCTAGAAGGATGGAAGACAGGAAGGACAGGAACACGCAGGGAAGAGGACGGCTGAAGGACAAAGAAAAGACTAGGAAAGGACGGAGACAGTGAAGGAAGGACAAGAAAGCAAAGCAGGATGGACAGTAGAGGGGAAGGAACCAATGATCCTTTGGTGGCGAACGCATAGTTGATGCAAAACACTTAAAAAAACGCAACAACAGCAAGAAAGAACAAAAAACAAAAAACCGCAAAAAAAAAAAAAAGTCCTCCGGACCAGTAGGGGGAGCCAAACAGCAAGAGACCAGACAGTTGGAGGAACACAGAACAGATGTTACTTCATATAGTTTGCAATATTATAGAGCAGCAGCATGCTTACAAAGGTAATATTACTGACCCAGACTATTCTATTTTGAGAATGAGTTTGCAGTGTTTTCCCTTTTGCTTCCATTCCTGTGGTTCCATAATTTTTGTGTAGCATATTTATATAGGTGCTGTTTCAGACCCAGACTCCCCCCAGTGGCCTGGAGGACATTCTTTTGTTTGCAGTGTTCTCCATTTTGCTTCCGTTTCCTGTGTTTAAATCGTTTTTCTTTTGCATTGTAATTCTTGTCGGCACTGTCTGATTCAGAGCAGAGAGGAAGCGTCGGGATGCAGGCGGATGTGTCCTTACCTTCCAGAGCGTCCCGCAGCGGCTCCAGGAATCGCTCGAACTCCATCTCCTCCATGGCTGCCAGCACATCTCCTGCGTTTAGCGTTTTCCTCTTGGCCTTCATGGCGAAGTTATTGGCGCTGAAACCAGGAGAGAAACGTTTAGCTTGACTAGCGTAGCGCTGGTCCCTGCAGCGTGTTAAAAACCCACCAGGAGGTTGCATACAGCACGAAGACGCTAGCCGCCTGGGAGATGGCGCGCCGGGCCTCTTTGGACACGTTCACCCCATCTGGGAGCTGCGAAGAACAAACGGTGCGGAGGAGTTATCACTAAACACACGTCTGGTCAGGAAACACAAGCTGGCTCACAACTGCTCTTTTCACTCCCATCAGCAGGAAAAACATTCGCACGTTAATGTGTTAGTGTGAAAATCCTCACTGAGCTTTAACTGGTCCCTGTCCAGTTACCATCAATTAATTTTTCAAATGAAACAGAGAAAAAACTGTCACCAGACTAGGAAATGAGTTTAAAACAGGCATTATTTTGGTCTTTGGTCCAGAACCACGTAAACCTGAACTGATTTGGTCCAAAAACCAAAAAACAATAAAAACAGAGATTCACCGTGGATAGGATCGTTGCTAGCTCTGGTTACAGTTGCCGCTTTCTACTGGTTCTGTTTACACTTTACCAGGTCTGATACCAATCAGCAGCTGTTTATAGATGCTGGTCGGATCAGAAATCTGGCTGCTGTCAGAACAGGGTTCAAATTAAACCCAAATCACTTAAATCGAGCTTTCCAGAACAGCGCCTCCTGGTGGCAGCCTGTTGAAACTGCTCTGCTGGTTCTGATTGTTTTTTTTGCTGTTTGCTATGAATTTACTTTAGCTCCTTTTTTTAGTTTTTTTTTTTTTTACCTTTCAGACTGTAGTTATGTGTAACCGTGGCAACAAGGTGTTTTCAACTGGGCACAGCGAGTTAGCATCTCAAATGTTGAAGTAATGTGGATATTGATGTGTTTTCATAACACTTGTGAGGCTGCTAGATGGCAGCAGTCTTCAGTCAGAAGCCTAAAACACTCATTGCAAGGCTGACTGCTACTGGAGATCCTTACATCATAATCAACATCGACTCTTTGAAGATAACTGAATGATATGAGAGAAAGAGAGAGAAGCTTTATTCAATAGACTCGTGGTCCACAAAGACATAACACAAAATAAAAGAAATAAATAAATAAAATCTTATAAGAGACTTTCATACCAATGATTCCACAGAGTCGACTGGTATCTTAGCGCACTGACAGAGGGATGTGAAAACATTACAATGAGACGTTCAATGAGCTGCACAAACGATGCATAAACTTGTATATCAAGTTTGTCATGAGTGTCTGAAACGTTCTGACATGTGCATTACAGAACATCTGTAACCTGAACCTGAACCGCTGAACCTGCGTTTCTTAAGCAGAATTCTCAGGGAGTCATAAGCAACCTTAAGCTTCTGCATGCTAGCTTTTTTAAATTTACACCACAAAGGAGCTGCATACAAGGATGTACAATACGCTTTAAACAGGCTTATTATTACTTCATCAGTGCACATGTGAAACTTCCTCCCCAGAATGTTACAACATGCGACACTGCCGATAAATGTCATCATCATCACAGAGCTGGTCTGTGATGTAGTGACCCAGATATTTAGTTTTGGAACAAACATTTAACTTTTGTCCTGACAGAAAAAAAAAAACAGGGAAACGGAGTGTTTGTCTGCTCTAGTCCTACATATTAGTACAACAGTTTTCTTAGTATTATACTGCACATCAAATCTCAACCCATAATCAGAGCAGATATTCAGCAACTGCTGAAAACCAGCACTGCTGAGTTATGACAGCATTTAATTTGCCTTTGACATAATTACAGTTTTTTACTTTAACTCAAATCAATTACTTTTTACTGGAGGTTAAATTATCAAATTATCTCTGAATTTGAACTTGATAGATCTGTGACCTCTGACCCCAGGTAAAACCTGTTGGGTTATATAAATTTTTAATTTCATGAGATGAAATCAAGCAGCGGAGCTTCTCGGTTCTCTGGCAGAGAACAGAGTTTTGGTTGTGGTCATGTTAGAAAACAACCCGAACCAAAACTGACCAGAACCGGGACCGTTCTGGAAATAAACCCGCTCTCCCGTCACGAAGGCCGGCCTGCCTAACCTGCGAGAAACCTCTCCTCCTCGTCCCGGTGCTCGGCTCCCACTCACCGCCTCCTTGATGATGCGGGTGATCACCGCGTTGGGAAGGTTCAGGTCCTCTGGCCGCTCCGCCATTTCTTCCGCTCCGTCCCCCCTCCTTCTCCCTCCGCCGCCGCCGCGAAGCTGCTACGTACCAGCGCGCGCACGGTAGCCGCCGCTCTCTGACCGGGAGCCGCGTGCGGTTCAAGGAGAAGCCGAGCCACGCTCCTTCACGCGCCGCAGGTTTGATTTTAGACGTTTCCCGCGAATCCTCCAGCCACCACGAGCCCGCCTGCGTCAACGATTCAACTTCGACCGCTGACGTAAGCGTGACGTATTTCCGCAGGTGTAAAAAAACTAAAACTAAAATAGAAAAATTACTCAAGTCAGTGAAAAAAATGTTTTAGTAAAACAATTTACATACTCGCTGTTCAAATAAAACAGTAATTGAATAAGCAAATTATTTTAAGTAAATATAACAGGCAATAAGATGAAACTAAATTAATTTATACTTAAATAAAATTAAATACACTAACGTAAAAATGTATTCAGTGATCTTGCTGAAAACTATCTAATTAGAAAACAAAAATGCATTAAAATAACATTGAATGAAATCAAATTATCCAACCCAACAATTCCGTTGAGTTCAAGTTCAACTGCAGTAATGAAATGAATTTAAATTAAATTCTATAAATATGACATACAAAAGTAAAATATGTACGTAAATAACAAATCCTAAATATATTTATCAACCTACTGATAAATATTTCAAAATACAATACCATGAAAATAAATGTAGGTATGCCCATATAATTAAAAATATTCTAAGATTAAAAAGTTACAGAAATAATAAAGATTTATGAGACTAAAAAAAGTTCAAATATTTTCTGTAAATTCAGTGAATCACAAAGGAAATCTTTTACACCAAATTATACTAAATAAATACTAAGATACAAGTAGCCACCATCAAAATACAGAAAATTTGAATATATCATAATGTACTAAAACAAAATTAAATGCATTAAATTAAGATAAAGAAATTAAAGCAACAATCAAATATCTAAAATAATATTCTAAAAACTAAATTAAGTTTAATAGATTTGCAACAAAATAAACATGTTAAAATAAAAATGATTGGATTAAATTAAAAACAAAAATAGATGTTATATTAAATAAATATACCAACATTTAATTAAACTCTAGTAAATCTGATGAAAGCTATTATAAATAGAGTGAAGATTTTTAACTGTCGTATTTGCTCCTTTTCAATGCTTTTCTTGAGCCCAGACCAAATACATATTAAACATAATGTTCAATGATGTTTTTTGGAGCTCAGCTTCCAGCATCATCTTCATCAGACAAGAGAAGGTCAAAGGTCTGTCAGGGGAGAAGGTATTTAGGTTGTTTCCATGACAGCTGCTTCTTCACACATGATGCAGCCCACATGCCTGAAAACATGGTGAAATCACTGAAATCCCGCTGTGGAGTCTTAACGCCCACACAGTTCAGGTTCCTGGGGCTGATTCTGGGCAGCGCTCCAGGACAAACGTCAAGGTTCCTGGACTCCTCTATGTTCCTCTGATCTGCAGCCGGAACAACATGTCAGAAAATATCACTGCAGCGACTTTCAGATGCTTCACTAAACAGACAACAAGTAGAATATTAAAACTTTATCTTTATAGCTTTGTTTTAGGGATGGGAGAAAGCCTGATGATAATCTTGGGTTGACAAACAAAGGCCATAACTCAGAGCTGTCCAAACTTTTTGTCACGAGGGCCAAAGTTGGTAAAATATTAATAACATTTTTAAAACAAACTTTTGGTGCCTTTTTTATTTTAGATGCTTGATAATAAACTGAGCAATTTAAATGTTATATTTGGATTTTTGGAGAAAACAGACATGTAAATGATTGTAGACACAAAACATAAAGAAAGCCCACAGTTTCTTCATTTTTTGGGTTGTTTTCTTTACATATTAAGTAATATTTGCTACTGATAAAAAGTAGGTCAATGTTTATGTTTCTAGATAAATGCAAAAACTTTGTTAAAAATGGGAATCTACATTTCGGTGCCTAATATTTTCTTAACAATATGATGTTTAGCTGTAAAATATGCTGAAAACGTTTCCATCTCCATCTACCACCTATGCAGACCAGACTTGCTTCATTTGGGCCGCCCAAAATCCTTCAGAGGAACGCAAGAGGCCCACGGGCCACACTTGGGACACTCCTGCCAAAAATGACTTTCAGGAATTTTATTCAGGTTCTTTTATAGCAAAATAACCTTGATTTGTTAAAATAACCTAATAGTCTCAGGCGATTATACGAAACCCTAACAGTGAAGGATTTTAAAGAGGTACCTTTCGTTGAAAGCAGTGTTACTGCTGTCATCAACTTTGAGTTGTCTCTGTTTTTCTTTTCATTGAAGAAACTCAGTGCTTCTCCTGATCCCAGCAGACAGTCGTTCTGGTTCTGTTGAACACTTCTTCTTGTTCACAGAGAGTGATTCCTCCTCATGTTTCTGGTTATGCACAATGTTGCTGAAGTTAGCTTAGATCCAGAGCGGATTGGTCCGATCAGCTGCTCACTTCAGCCTCCTGGAAAATCCAATCTCTTCACAGAATAAAAACTCTAAGAGTTATGAAAACATTACCAATTAACTGGGAGGGGGCTTTCAAATCAAATTCTGCACAGTTTCCTGTATAACCTCAGTCCGGCTCTGACTTAACTTCATAATAAATCATTCTATTAGGATATTTTTTCCTTCTCAACTCTACCCACATTTAAAATTGCAGTGTTACCAGACTCTCCGAAGATTGTTATGAAGTTTGACATTATTAAATTTTAAACTAAATGTAAATAAATAAAATTATAACAACATTTTCAGTTTGTTCTGAGTGCTAGAGTATTTCCAATCCAGTGGACAAGAGGTATAAAAACACAACAGCTAAATTTAAAATATGCTCTGAATAATTTAATTTAAATTGATAAATCAAAAGAAGCACACAATAGTAAAGTAGTTGAAATAAAAAATCTGAACAATTTAAAAAATAATATATATTAAAATGTATTTCAAATAGGAAATAAACATGTTGCTGAAGTTCCTGTGATGAAATTAAATACGAGTACAAAATAAAATGTGGTTAAAGTTAGCGATATATATGAACGTAGTTATCAATCAAATAGAAATAGTTCAACAAAATAAGATAAAGTAGCAGCAATATGAAATAAAGTTGCAAGAAACACACTGAAGTGCGGGTAACTAATGAGATTGCATTAAAATGATCCAAATCAAATAATTACTTTTTAAAAATTAAATATTAACAGATTAGCTGCTTGCTGGAGGAAATGCTCTACCGACCCGCAGCGCCCCCGTATCAGCGGAAGTGAGCGTGAAGCATATGTGAAACTCTATAAATGTTTTTGGACCGAACTTCGTTTGTTCTGGTCGGGTTCGGCTGCGGTTCTCCTGTCAGAACCGAACACTCACCATCTCTGAACTCTGGTGCGTAAAGATGTTTGTTTATGCAGCACTACTTTTGTGTGTGCATCCGACAGGATGTAAAAATATAATTAAACATATTTAATTTCCCTTCAATATGACAGATGAGAGAAAAAATGTTCCACGGTGTCCACTCCCCGTGTTTTACTCAGGCCGATTCACGCGCAGTGTCTCGTTTCGGCGTGGATCCGACGGAACTGCTGGCGTATTTCAGGGATCTATTTTCTGTCGGAGGGCTGTGATGCGGCTCCCTCTCGCCTGTGCCAGGCCGCCATCTTGAATTTTAATGTTAATTTCCAGAGAAAAACAACAATAATGTGTTTGCTGTGATATTTCTTCCTGGGTCTTGTAACGGATCTGGATTAGGACCGCTGTTTTGTTTCTCAATCCGTAATATTGTGAGTATTGTTCGTGTCGTGGGCATTTAAACGTGTGGAAAGCTCTCGTGAGGGATAATCGTTCCGGGACTCTCGCAGCCTCTTGCGACCGCTGGAGGCTCGATCCTCTCGGCTGCAAACTGCCGTTAACCCTCCTGGCAGGGAGAAAATTAGCCAGCAGAGCTAACGCTAACGGGGCAGCCGGAGCGAAAGCAGTGAGTGTCGGTGTCCGGAAACAGTCGAGCTCCGCCGGGACATAGCTCAGTTTTTGTTCGGTTCCGAACACCCAGAAGAGCCCAGCTTCCAGTCTGGATTAAATGTGTATCGCTTTATTGTTTGGAAATAAACAATAAAGCTTAACTGATATATTCTTCTGTTAAGCTCGCTTAGCATTCTGCTGAGGTTGTAGCTAGCAGAGTGCGGGGACCACGGTTCTTTAAACCGGTGTTCCCAGACTGGACCGGGGTGGGTTTGGTGAGCAGCCGGGATGCTCAGCGGGGAATTATGGGGCTGTTTATGGGACTGCAGCGGCTGTGTTGTGCTGTCACGCCGGCCCGGCTTAGTCGGCCCCAGGGTTACATTTTTGGCTGTGGTTCTGACGGTTGCTGGTTCGACACCAGCGCAGCATGTCAACACAGTCGGCCTCAGCCGTCGGCGTGGCCTTCCGGGTTCCCACAGCCTCATTATCCTGATCGGAATGCTGTTTGTTTGGTGCTAACGTTAGCCTTGACAGCTAATAACACGAAGCACTCAATGCTTAGATGACCGATTACACAACTATCCTACCTTATACGTGATTGAAATACGAAAATTTTGACTATTCGGCCATTTAAGCCTTAAAAATCGGGATTCAAATGGTAAATTACAGTAAAAAGGACCGTTCACCTGACAGCTGCTGCAGTGCTTGAGGTTACCACTTAGGGGCGCTGCGAGACCACTTAAAATTATCATAACATTGTGACCATTGACAATGTCAACATTTTCACCTGGCATCAATATACTGTACACTAAAATAGTTTTTATTGTCATTGAACATGACTGTATGAACATGAATAAATAATTCCAGGTTGGTTCAAATAACCCAATGGATGAAATAATAGAGCAATTCAGTAATCTGACAAATCATGTCTAAGGATATTTCTGAATCATACCATAAAGGTGAAAGAGGTATAAAAATAAATAAAATGAGAGTAGTCTATTATTAGCTGCTGTTTTGTTTGTGTAGTTATTGTTCTGATTAAGCTGTTTTGTTTGTTGTTAACTGAAATGTGTGGAGAACCGTTGACCAGGCTGGGCCATGTTGCTCTGATCCAGCCACGCTTCTGCTGCAGAACTTCCCGCTGATTCTGATGGAACGATTCAGGACCCGGTCCAAGTTTGTTACCCTATGTCCACCACCCCACACTGACGGGCAGTGTGATGGATCATGTACGATAGGGTCCGTGTTCCTTGTCCAGGGGGAGGTTTGGACAGCAGCAGCCAGTCATTCACCATTCTGACCAGTTCTTCGTCTGCTGCTGATGGCTTGGCGCCAGAAACCCCAGCAGACCTCCAGGTGGAGTCCCTCAGGGCTCAGAAGCAACTTCAGAGGACTGAGCGCTGCTGGCAGGGTGCAGTGTTTGGAGTTACCGCTAGGAGGCGCAGTGGGGCCATTTCAAATCAACATGAAAGTCTGGAATATTTGACTTGATAAATTTGTCAGCTAATATAGCTTTTTTTTTTTTTTACGTATTTGGAAACGTTCATATACAAGAAATGGGGAAAAAAAACTTTTTCAACTTATAATTCAGTAAAGAGTAAATAATGTTGCAGAAGGTTGATGTGTTTTTCTCCCTGGGGAAGGTTTGCTCACCGCTCATCCGATCAGATTGTGGGGTTTTTCACCTGTTTTCTGCTCTGTTTGCAGGTTTCTAACCAGGCCGGTCTTCCCCACTCGAGCATCTTCATCTGAGCGACTAAATGAAACTGGAGCAGGGGGCTTGTGGGCATGAAGTGGCTGGGCGAATCCAAGAACATGGTATTAAATGGCAGACGCCACGGGAACAAGTTGACCAGCAGCGATCAACCGGTGAGCCAGACTCGCTCCCAGCAACCGCAGCGGACATCGCTGCGCCACAGCAGGAGCCACCCGCGCAGCCGCAGATGCAGCCGCAGTGAGTTGAGAGCGCAGCCAGGCGCGCCGCCGGCTGTACGATCCGGAGGCTGACGCAGCTCTGTGGTTCCTGCAGGGTGTAATGGCGCCAGCCTGGAGGCGGAGCGGCGCTACGTGCCGTCGTCAGGGATGACCGCCAAGGAGCTGTGTGAGAACGATGACCTGACCACCAGCCTCATCCTGGACCCCTACCTGGGCTTCCAGACACACAAGATGAACACCAGGTCCGTTTACCCATTTTATGATTTTTATCTTTTACAATACATTTAATTTTTTTCTTTATAATTGCTTGAATCTTATTTTTTTCTATCTTTTTTATTACTTGTATTGTCTGCTTCCTAATTTTATTCTATATTTATAAAATATTTTAGATATCATTTTGTGCCTCATTTATTTTTGTATTTTTTTATTTATTTGTAATTATTAGTTTTATGTGTATATATGTATATATATATATATATATATATATATATATATATATATATTAGATTTCGTGTAATTTTAAATTCTTTAACTTTTTATATTTAACCTTCTTTAGTATGTGTTTTAATATCTTTATATTTCCAAAAAATTAATTCATCAAAATCTTTTATTTGTAATTTTTTTCTTCCTATTTCTATTTTTATATTAAAATTTTTAATGTAATTTTTTGTTAATTTTTTTAATGTAATTTGATATTTTTTATATTCTATTGTACTACATATTTTAATATCTTTATCTCTTTACTGTTATATTTTTATTGACTTTAATATATTATTTTTATTACCATAATATTTTAGATAAAACTGTACGTTTTTTTCCTCTTCGGTCCGCATCACGTTTCCTCTGGTGACATCACATCGCTCTTTTGAAACTCCTCCTACCAGATTCCGGCCAATCAAAGGACGGCAGGAGGAGCTGAAGGAAATCATCGAGCGCTTTAAGAAACACGACAACATGGAGAAGGCCTACAAGGCGCTGACGACGGGAGACTGGTGCCGGAACCTGTTCCTGCACAAGTCCAAGGCTCAGGAGAAGCTCTTCAAGCAGCACGTAAACGCCGCCGCAGCGCTCCGCCTCTCGTTCGACGCGTCGCCTCTTCCTCCCAGCTCTAACTCTCTGCTCCCTCCAGGTGTTTGTCTACCTGCGGATATTCACGGCAGACAGCGGCTTCGAGATTCTGCCCTGTAATCGCTATTCATCGGAGCAGAACGGAGCCAAAATCGTGGCTACGAAGGAATGGTGAGATCATCCTGTTGCTACTTCCTCCAGGGACCCGGACTGGATCTGGACTGGATCTGGACGGGATCCACTGATTCTTCTGATGGTTCCTTTGATTCGTCAAACTGCAGCCGTTTCCATGATGCTGCTGCTTTGATGAATTGCTCTGTTGCTGCATGGATGGGTCATTGTAGCCTTGATCAGTAAATCGTTGCAGTGCTGTAAGGAAGAATTGTTCTGTTGCCGTGCAGCCGGCCCGCCTTAGTGCAGCCGGCCCGCCTTAGTGCAGCCGGCCCGCCTTCGTGCAGCCGGCCCGCCTTCGTGCAGCCGGCCCGCCTTAGTGCAGCCGGCCCGCCTTCGTGCAGCCGGCCCGATTCAGCGCTGATGGAGGCCAGGTTGATGAGCCTCTCCTCTGTTGCTGTCTCGTAGGAAGAGAAACGATAAGATCGAGTTCCTGGTGGGCTGCATCGCCGAGCTGTCGGAGAGCGAGGAGAACATGCTGCTGCGCCACGGAGAGAACGACTTCAGCGTCATGTACTCCACCAGGAAGAACTGCGCCCAGCTGTGGCTCGGCCCGGCCGCCTTCATCAACCACGGTAAGCCCCGCCTCCTCCTCTGATCCCCTTGCTGCTGCTGCTCCCTCTAACTTCTGCTCCTCTTCCTCAGACTGCCGGCCGAACTGTAAGGTAGGCTGCTGGCCGCTCCTGATTGGCTGCCGGGCCGTTGGAAGCGGTCCTGACGGGTTCTGTGTTTGCAGTTTGTGTCGACGGGCCGAGACACGGCCTGCGTCAAGGTCCTGAGGGACATCGAGCCCGGGGAGGAGATCTCCTGTTACTATGGAGACGGCTTCTTTGGGGAAAGCAATGAGTTTTGTGAATGTTATACGTGTGAAAGGTGAGCAGCACCGTCTGGACCTTAAAACATGGGCTGGATTAAAAACTCCTCTGAAGGTCTGGCTGCAGTCAGAACAGAAACACATTCCAGTTAAATCCTAAACTTCATGATTTTCAGTCCAGTTTGAGCTGACCATGTTTCTGTTCCGGTTCTGTTCAGACGGGGAACCGGTGCTTTCAAATCCAAAGCCGGGCTGCCGGTGGAGGTTCCGGTCATCAACAGCAAGTACGGGCTGCGGGAGACGGACAAGCGGCTCAACCGGCTGAAGAAACTCGGAGAAGGGAACAGGAGCTCGGACAGCCACTCTGTGGGATCCCACACCGACGTCGACTCTCAGGAAATGCCAAAAACACATCAATGTAAGGCTGCCAGTCACCACGGATCAGTAATATCAGAATATTGATTGGAATCTGCAGACAGGAGGCATTACATCAGTTCTTAGTTTTTATTGATTTTGTTGTCTTTAGCTTTTATTATGTTTCATATTTTTTCTTTGTTAAATTATATATTTGTAATTTTATGTACATTTTTTAGATTTGCATTCTCTGCTTCCTGGTTGTCACTGTATATTTATGAAATATATATAATTTTTTGTACTTCATTTTATTTTTGCATCTTTAATTTGTCAGTTAATTGTATACGTGTTGCTATATTTTTATTAGTCTTTTGACATTTAAGATATTTTAATATATGTTTGAATTTTTATGAATTTCCTAAGTATTTAACTTTTTATAGATATTTTATTTGTAATAAGTTTTGTGATATTAATTTATTTTTATATTTCTTTTTTTTTTTTACAAGTCACAGTATTTTAAATTTTTTAAAAGAAATATAACCTTTCTCTTTAATATTTGTTTTACTTTTTAATTTCTTTTTATGTAATAAAACTACACATTCACTGTAACAATAGTGGTATGAATAAAGTTGAGTGATTGTTTGTTATTTTTAATATACATTTTGAATGTATTTCTATCTAATGCATAGTAACATATATCTTAAAATTATGTAGAAACTAAATAAAAAATAATGTTTTATATAGCTTTTATTTCCTGTGTAACTGTGAGGTCACTGTCTCTGTTTCCCTGCAGCTGCCAGAACCAGAACTTCATCTTCATCGTCTTCATCACCGGGCCTGAAGTACCGGACCCGGACCCCGAGCAGACAGACTGTGTCCCGAGCCGTCTCTACCTCATGTTCCAAACCGGCTCCAGGAAACAGCAGCAGGGAACCAAAGAGACTTCGCTCCCAGTCCAAGCCTCCCAGCAAGGTGCGGCTGCGCAGCCGCAGGCGGACAACGGCGGCGGCCCGCGCAGACGCCGCCCCGCTGGGCCTCAGGGACTCCAAGGTGTTGCCGTGTAAGAGCGTCGTCACCGTGAAGAAGGAGAAGGACGGTCCGGAGGTGGCACCGCTTGGCCCGAGGGGCTGCCTGA
Source organism: Poecilia formosa (assembly GCF_000485575.1). Lineage (NCBI taxonomy): Eukaryota > Metazoa > Chordata > Actinopteri > Cyprinodontiformes > Poeciliidae > Poecilia > Poecilia formosa. Next base: position 590,252 of record NW_006800289.1, on the reverse strand, counting down.
CCCGACATGCCGCCAAAGAGAACGGCGGCCTTCCCGAAGGTGGCTGCGGCTCCGCCTACAGGACTCGCAGGTCCACGCGGACCCTGAGGGCCCCGGACCCCATGCCAGGCGCCAAGCTGGAGCCCGGAGCTATGGACGGGCTCAGCCCGGTACCGGGCGGCGTGGTCATCAAAACGGAGCCGGCGGACATGGACGAGTACCTGCAGCACGGCGGCGGCGTGACGCAGCCGCCGGTGCTAGGCGGCGGCGGCGGCGGCTACGGCCGGAGGAGCTCGTGTTCGGGCCGGAAGCGACCGTCCCGACTCCGGACTGAGCGGACCATCAAATGCGAAGGCTCTGACTGCGAGCCGTTTGCTGCGGGGCGTGATGGCGGGAACGTGCTGCTGAGCTTCGCCGACAGACACCGGGACTACAACGGAGTGGCCAACGGCAGCAAATCCCTCCGCCGCGATAAGAGCAAGAGCAGCTGCCGCTCGCAGGACAAGGCCAAGAAGAAGCGGCGCATCACGCGCTACGACGCGCAGCTAATTCTGGAGAACAGCGGCGGCATTCCCAAGCTGACGCTCCGCCGGCGGAGGGACAGCAGCAGCAGCAAGACGGCTGACGGCGCCGATGCCGTGGCCTCATCCACGCTCAGCCCCACCTCCTCTAGCAAGATCAGCATCAAGTTCAGCAAGGAGCACGACAAGGACAAGGCCGGCTCCTACATCGCCAAGCTCAACAACGGCTTTGCGCCCGTCGTCCACGGCAACGCAACCAAGCTGAAAATCCAGCTGAGGAAGGAGGACGACGCCCGGCGGCTCCAGGCCAACGGGGACGCAGCCGGCGGCGGCCATCGCACCCAGAAGGTCCTGGCCGACCCTTCCTCTGACGAGGACGACGAGGAGGAGGAGGAGGAGGAGGAAGAAGATGACGACTACTTCCACAACGACTTTGAGGACGACTTCATTCCACTTCCTCCGGCGAAGCGTCTGCGGTTGATTGTGGGGAAAGACTCCATCGACATCGATATCTCCTCCAGGAGGAGGGAGGACCAGTCTCTGCGACTCAACGCCTGAAGCTTCTGTAAATACCGCCGTCGCTGACGATGGACAGGAAGTGACGTGGAACTCGGATCATCCCGGAGCGGCCCGGGTGCTGTTGACCCGCGGCAAAGCTCTGCTCTCCGCTGAACTTCCAGTCGGACCGGATCCGGTCCAGGATCCGGCCGAGTCTCCAGTGGAAACGGGCTTTGTTTTGAGTTGTACTGTTCCTTTAAGAGAATGCACTTGTTGTTTCATCATGGACGTGTAGAAAGTGTACAGATCATGGCTTCTGTCTCCAGGCAGGTTTTTACTCTGTGTCTGCGCTCAGAGCCGTTTATCCAGAGGCATTAGAACAGCTCCGCCGCCAGGTCCGCTTCCGGTTCTGCTGCCGGCTTTGCTGGGCGTCCACCAATCGGCAGCCAGAACGCCACAGCCAATCATGTTCCTGAATGAATCACAGCGTTAGGGCAGGCTGAGTCCAAACAGAGCTGCTGATTCTTCCTGATTTCTGGAATACCATCATAAAAAACCGTCCGGATCTTCAGGAAAACGTCACAATAAGCTAATATTTGAAAAAAATAAATATATGGAGTCAGTTTCCCAAAAAGCTGCGCTGTCCCTTTAAGAGGAGCAGAATGGATTCTAACAGCTTCAGCCTGGAAAAATAAGATTTTCCAGATAAAAATGGAAACGGCGTATCCATCTTCATTTTTCCATTATTCCAGATCATTTTTCCAAACAGATCAGGAATCTGGGTTTCAGTTTTCATTTTAAAACTGATGGTTGAAGTTCAGATCCGATATCCTGACATACGTTTCGGACCAGAAAGCACCTCAGGCTTTTCCAAACTCACATTCCCAAATCTTTCTTCCTTTCCGCTTCTTTTTTTACTTCAAAGTTGAAATGTTTATTCCGGAACGGATCCGGTTCCCTCTGGATCACCTTCATTCAAATCTGTTGTTTCCAGAGAAGTTTCTGGAAACACAAATGTTTTCCACATTTATTTACAACAATTTAGCTTTTTCTTGGAAAATCGAGTCAAAGTGATTCTAACCCTGGGAAAAACAAATCCTGGAATTGTATGTTTGGAAAACTCTGGAACGGTAAATGTGGATTCCTGGTTTGAATCAACAAACATTTAAACCCAACCAGGATAAACTCGACCTGGTTCTGCCTGTGGTTCTGATTTCCAAACGGTATTCCAGATTTTTAATCCCAGATTGGGAATCGGATTCCGGCCCGGTTCGCTGACCCAGAATCTGATGGTATTCCCTGCAGGAAAGCTGCTCGGCTCTGCAGCCTTTCAGAATTAAAGCACAGGCCTCCTCTTCCTCCTCGCGTCACAGCAGAACCGGAACCAGAACTTGGCAGCAGAATCCGGCTGGGCCGACGCTCTGACCTGAAGCTGATGTACAGAAGGACCTCTGACCTCTGACCTCTTCCCCCCAGCTGAGTTTTCCCGCTCCTCTCCCAGTTTCCCATGATTCTCGGCGTCGCTGACACTACAGCCTGTCTCTCTTCTTCTGTGGTGCTACTCAGACTTCCTGTTCGGAGTCGCAGGAGGACGGCGGCAGGAAGTGTTTGTTTGTTTACAGGAAGTTGTCTTCAGCTTCTGTGAGGAAGACCTTGTCCGCCTCTTCCTCCTCTGAGGTCAGCTCAGAGATCCCTGATCCCTGATTGGTTGTCGCCGCCTTCCTCCTCCGGCTGTCTGAGCGGGATCAGCTGGGAACGTCGACCCGTTTCTGTGTTACCGTTCACATCACCAGCAGCCAATCAGCGTCTTGTCCCGCCCCCGTTGGCCAATCAGCCGTCTCCCTCCTCTCTCACTGTAAACTCTTCCAGGTGCGGCCGCCAGCTTCCAGCGGCCAGAGGTGGAGGGCGGAGCGTTGCCGAGCGCTAGCAGAACTAAAGCAGGCAGATATTGTCCAATATGTAAATCATGTGAACACATCTTGTACTTATTTAACAGTTTTGAATACTTGAAAACTATATAAAGTTTCTTTGTGACTCTTGTTTCTGAACCTGTTTCTGTGCAAAGTTTTCCGGGTCGGGTCAAATCAAAACGCAGCATCTGGATAAAGTATTCACACCCTGACTGAGAAAAACATCCAAACATCACGTTAAATGACCTCTGACCTTAACCAAGCAGATGCCCAGACCAGGCCGATGAATTTTAACAAGTCAAAAATAAAAATGTCACATATTTTTTACATTTTTAATTTAATCAATTTGATTTATTTAGGTTTTCCCTTTTATGTCTTAAAGTTGATTCTGTCGGCCTTTCTATGACCTGGTAACCATGGCCCCCTGCCGCCCCCCCCTTGGGGGCGCCACTGCAGCCGACCCACTGGTGGGTCGTTGGTTCTGGTGGGTCGGTTCCATGTTTTTATCTGGTTTTCTTAGTTCACAATTTAAAACTAATGGGTGTGAATACTTTTCAGAGGTAGAAGGAGGGGCTTAGTGCTGTCAATCACCTTGTGTACTCACTGTTCTTTATTACCAACAAGTTTAGTGAACTGATTAGACAAAACTGAAGTTTCTGGAAGGTTTGCATCCCGATCCATCAGCTGCAAAACTAACAGTGTCAGAAGCAGAAAATAAAAGAAACAAAGGTTTAAAACATTTAAAATAAAAAAGACTATGTAGTAAACTTTATTTTGACATTTTTAAAACTAAATGTGTATTAATAAAAATTTTAAAAAATTTCAAAAAGTTAAATTTAGATAAAATGAAACTGAATATGTTAAACTTTATATTGAGCAATTAAAAAAGAATGCCTAAATATTTAAAAGAAAAAAATTGAATGTCAAACAATTTAAACTTAAAAATATAAAAACTTTAAACATATTTTCAAACAAAATATCTTACAAATAGACATAAACTAAAATAATAAAAAATGTCTCAAAATAAAAACTTAAAATATTGAAAGCAAAAACATGCCAACAGCCAAACATGGTGGTGGCAGCATGGTGATCTGGGCTTTTAGCCGCGATGGTTCTGCAGCGGACCGATTATCCAAATCAGGTCCACTTCCGAGAGGCTCAGAAAAACAGCAGGAAGGTTCTGGAGCGGCCTCGTCAAAGTCCGCAGCTGATGGAGAAGCAGGACCGCCTGGGTCCTGCAGAGGAGGAAACATTAGGAACAGACGAAGGTCCGAACCAGCAGCAGAACCAGGCCAGCAGGGGGCAGCAGCGCCCGTCCAGGCAGGTCAACTCAACATATTTTATCAGATTATTACAGATTTTAGATTCTATTTCAATTTAGTTTTTATATTTTATTGTTTATCTTGTTTTCTATTCTGGTTCTGATCTATTTGGACCAGATTACGCTTCCAGGTGGCAGCAGTAATGATACCGGTCCAGATCCGCTCAGCAGAACCGGTGGGGTCGGAACCATCTCCGGGCCAGTCGACCCGAAGGTGGTTCCGACCCGTCCAGGTGGGTTCTGGTTAGGTTCTGGACTTGAACAAAACCCAGGACTGGCCGGATCAGCTGTTCTTTGTGAGTCAGTGAGGTCACGGTGACGTAAGCTGCAGGACGGCTGGCGGGTCTGAGAAGAGGCTTTGTGTTCTGCAGACCGAGCTGACCTCACCCGGAGCGGTCCAACAGAACCGAACCACCACCATCAGCCCAGTAGAACCGCGGATCTGGGCTGCTGTGACGTCAGCAGAACTTTTTCAGACTCCATTTTGGCTAATCTCAGCTGAATAATTTGATGATCGGTTCGAGGTTATAGTGAATTTAACAGATTAGTTATCTGGTTCGGTTCGGTTTTCGGTAAAAAGAACCGGAAACAGAACCGTCATCCTATCGATGGTTTCTGAGCCTTCTAAAAGTTTTCGCACCCCTACATCTTTCCCACATTTTGTTTCGTTTCAAACTCAAACTTTCTCTCAGAATTTCTGTGAAAAACAGAAAAAAATAATTTCAGATTTATTTTAAATCTGAAAAGTGTGGTGTGCTTCTGTTTCCACCTGAGTCAGGACTTTAGAGAACGTCTGCAGACTTAAAAACTTCTCCAGTTCAGTCAGGTTGGATGAAAAACATCTGAGAACGACAGCTCTATCAGGTCCAGGCTTTGACTAGGCCATGCTTTGAGCGAAACTATCCCATAATATCTTTGGCTGTAAGTTCAGGCTGGTTGTCCTGCTGGAGCCAGATCCAGAATCCCCGGACCCACTGGTTGTTCCTCCATGTTGCTGGAGTTTCTTTACAGAACGTCTGAGGTCAGAACCAGAACCTGTGTGCTCTGGTTAGCTATGTGACATCAGCGGAAGTTTTGATGCACTACATGTTTTTAGGCTCTGATTAGAAATGTGCAGCACACGTTTTCTGATTTTATTTGTAAAAACAAAACAAAAACAACAACAACAAAATCAGAGAAATGGAAAACAGTGTGAATACTTTTGAAAAATAACTTTAAGGAGAAAAACGGTTAAGATATTTGATGCCAGAGTGAACACCAACCCCCAGGACCCGGACTAATGTCCAACTGAGAAATATTTATTTATTTATTTTAAAATGATTTATTTAAATATAATTTTTATTTATTTAAATATTTATTTATTTAAATATAATAATTTTATTTATTGAAATATTACTTATTTTAAAATATGTCAGTGATTAATAGTTTCTAGATTTTTCTCCAGTTGACCTGGAGGCTTCATTTGGTGAGGGCGTGGCCCCCCCTGTGGCCACCTCTGTGGACCGCCTCTGAACTTTAACGTTTAAGCCTCAAATTATTAAACTTTACTCAGTAAACAGCTGATCAAACATAAAATGACTTTGTTTTCTTGATCCGGCAGTTCCTCTGCCGGCCGCAGGGTGGCAGCACACCGGGGGGAGGGGTTCCCCCCACCCCGCCAGTCCGCCTCCTCTCTCGGTCTCAACAGTCGCTGCTGCCTCGTTGTTCACTTCGACCCGCAGGTCAGAGAGTCCGAACCGCAGAGTCCCGCACAGAACCGCACAGAACCCGCTTCTCTCCGCGCCGCTCCCGGTACAACAGGTGAGTGACCCGTACGTTTGGACCCGAACCCGGACCGGTTCCGTCTGTCTGCCATGGTGAACACGAGGCGTGCGCGGCTGCTCGGGTGATCAGGTTCGGATTGATCAGGGGGGGAGCCTCAGTTCTGCTGGGTTTGACTGCGTTTCCGTCGGTTCGGTTCGGTTCCGCCTGAAGGAGTTTCCCCTGAAAGTTCAGGTTAGTCTGAGGAAAGTGAAACTGAAGCCAGTCAGGCGGATTTAGCTGGACTTTGTTCCGAACTGGAAACCCAGAACTTTCAGAGCAGAACCGGTTCGGATCTGGTTTCCGGTTCTGGTTGTTCGGGTTCGGTCCAGTTCGGTGTGGAGCTGTTACGTCCCGATCAGAACTTTAGATGCGTTCTGATCCATCCTGCTGGTTCCGCCGACCCAGATCAGATAAATCCATGTTCTGGACCTCCCAGAACCTGTACAGAACCTGAACCCGAACCCGAATCCATTTTAGTTTTAGAAGCACCAACATGTCATGATGTGGATTCCTCCACTGCAGAAAGTAGTCCCTCCTCTGTCTCCACTCAGAACCAGAAACTGGACTCTGTGTGGATCTGAATTGTTCAGAGATGGTTCTGTGGACCAGAACTCAGTGACCCGGTTCCAGAATTGGATCAGGATCAGGATCCGTCACAGTAGAAGGACCTAGAGTTCTTCCAGAACTCTGATAAACCGGTCAGAGTCGCTGTTTGTTCCAGGCTGATGTTCTCTTTGGAAAAGATGGGAATCGCCATAGCAACCGTTACATTGATGGTAAACTCTGTGGTTCTGGTTCTGGATCTGTGTTGGATGTAAGATTGGACCCGGAATATTTCACACATCAGATCAGTCGGTGATCTCGGGTCTCTGGCTTGGTTTGTTGGTTCTTTCCGGTTCCTCTGGGCTTCGTCTCGGTTCTGTTGGATGTTTTTGTTTTTCCTACGTTCATGTAAAGAAAAACATTTGAACCGATTCCGACTCTGCTCTGCTAAATATGGATACGATCCGTTTGACCTATCAATCGATTACCAATCTCCTAAAGTTATGATGTAGTTTCATGTTGAGGCATAGAACCAGTGACCGGACCGGACACAACCGTGTGGTTCTCCAAGAAGTTTGGACTTTGTGTTCTGGATGGGAACTGTTCAGAGAAAATGGATTATCAGGAAAAGTTTCCTCAAGTCAGAATCATATGAAGTCTCTGTAACACCAGCAGAACCGGGTCTGAAAGTCCTGGAACCGGGTCTGGAGGTTCTGGAGGTTTTGGAGGTTCTGAAACTGGGTCTGGAGGTTCTGGAGTCGGTTCTGGAGGTTTTGGAGGTCCGGGAGCCAGTCATAAACCGGGTCATGGTGCAGGTTTCCTGCTAGCGGTTGCTTCGGCATTTCCTCTGTTCTGGTCATGTGACCTGAGGTGTGAGTTGAGTCGTCATAGCAACCCAGCTGAAACATGGCCCAAATCTCCATGTTACTTCAGAATGAAAGCAGCAGAACCAGATCCGGCCAGAAGAAGAACCATCAATACTTCTGCATGCAGCCGTGTTGAAATGATTCTGAAAGTTCAGATTAATGAGATTCAGTCCAACCTGAGAACGGAAAGCAAAATGTCTGCCGATTTATTTAACACGAGAATGATCGCCGTTTTACTCAGAAATATAAAATCTGCAGAGCCGAAGTTCATGCTGCTCCTCAGACCAACTAATAAAATACTAACGGCATTTCTCAACGATAAATAAACTTTAAACTCTAATGAACTTTTAACACTGGAGCTGGAAAACGTTTTAAATCCAAAATAAAGAAACAAAACAACAGAAACAACAAATGAAATGCATCTGGAGTCTAGAAACAAAATTATCCTTCAAACTGAAGACTTCATCATCCAGTTTTTGGTAGAAAAACAATAAATCATGCAAATGGGAATAATTGTGATTGTTTTTCATGATAATCTATCGTCCAGCAGCGTTGTGGCAACTCGCCTGGTTCTGATTGGACCTTTCACATCTTCATCATGGTTCTGATGGTTCTGCCACTGGTGGAAAAAGTCTGACTCAGACGGATCAATGTTTTATTGGTGACCCAGTGCAGCGTTTCGATCGGACCGGGCCCTGAGCCCTGGGCCCCCGCGGCCCTCCCGGCCCTGGGTTCTGGTGGATGTGGGTCAGAGTTTCACACGGTGGCCGTCGATAAATCCGACTCTTCTCTGCGACCTTGATGAGGTTTGGGGCTGCTGGAGGTCGGACCGGAGCGGGAACGTTTGGGTCCTGTCGAGTCACGCTCAGCTTGGCTCTCGGGCACTCCTGGGTCCAAACCGGATCATCCGGTTCCAAGGAATGTCGCTGCAGGGAGTTGGGCTGGATGGAGCTTTAAGCTCTTCCTCACGCGACGAAGACGAGCAGAGGCTCAACGCTCTTCTTCCTCACGCGACGAAGACGAGCAGAGGCTCAACGCTCTTCTTCCTCACGTACAGAGAAAAGGCCAGGGAGTCCAAACCTCCAGAGCCGGACCTGTTCACCCCGACCCGAAACGGGTCCGCAACCGGGTCTCACTCTGGTCAGATTCCAGTGCCGGAACCAACCGGACAAACATCCACCAACCCAGACACAAACTGGGTTTCAAACCGGTTTGAGACTGTTTTAACGGTTTTGATCCTTTAAAACTGGATCTAAAATCAGAGAAAAACCTGATTCACACATTTAAAACGGTCTGAATCTACATTTCAAACTAGATCTGAAACTGGTTTAAAACAGTGTCCTAAACCTTTAACAATCCAGATCCCAGAGCAGTGTGAACTGGAGTGTAAAACCCAATTAGAAACCAGATCTGAAACCAGTCTGAAACTGCTCTGGAACGGCTTTTTAAACTGGGCCAGTTTAAATCACCAATTTCAAAACTGCCAGGTTTTTCTGCCAGATGCAGAAATGAAAACGTGATGACATCATCACGTTCCAGCCGTCGCCGTGGAGACCAGGTAGCGTGACACACCTGTGGATCGGTCTGTGCTCTGTGGGCCCTCTGGCTTCAGCGTTGCCATAGAAACCGGCGCTCCTTTCTGATCAAACTGGTTTTTCCTTTCTGTGCTGGGATCTCACGCTCCTCTTCCTCCATAAACTGCACTAATACTTGATCAGACATTCAGACAGAAAAACATTCAGTTTCTGATTTAATTCATATTTAAACCTTCATTGTTTAATCGGCAGACAGGAGTCAGTCTGTACTGTTTCACTCTAGAAGTAAAATCTCTACGTAAAACATTAAATTATCAGTCAGCTGAAGTTTGTCAAACTCTGAAACTTTATTTACTGTAACAGGTTTGGAAGTTCACACAATCACAGGATTAGGCAGTGGTGGGAAGTAACGAAGTACAAGTACTTCGTTACTTCAAGTACTTCGTTACTGTACTTAAGTACAATTTTCTTGTATCTGTACTTTACTTAAGTAGATTTAATAATGGGTACTTTCTACTTTTACTCCACTGCATTTTTACAGTAAGTATCTGTACTTTCTACTTCACTACATTTCTACAAAACTAAATAAATCTTGAATGTAAAAACGCAGAGCATGCTCTTTGTTTTCTAGAGGCAGACGTTGCAGCAGGAGGGAGGATGAGAACAGTCACCTCCTTCTGCTTGGTTACTTCTTGCTTATTGTGCCTTGGTCAGTGTTCATAGGTCAGCGTTGTTTACCGTTAATTGCTGTGTTTAATGATGTAGACAGTTGTGGTTTCTGACATGGGTAATACGGGCAACCACCCAGGGCGTTATCTATTTAGGGATGGCAGGAGACCTCTGCGGATTGTGGCACAGAGATGAAAGCAAAACGGAATGAAGAGTTTGAATGGATACTGGTTCAATTTATTTCAGCTCTAAGTATTTAATATCTAGGTGTTTTTATGGGAATGTGGATCTTTCAGATCAATTTGAGAAGCAATTTTGAAGGTAAAACTTAATGTTTTTGTGTCACGAAGCGCGGGGTGCTGGTCTTGGTCTTGATTTGGTTCAGTGGTCTAGACTACAACTCTGTTACGTGGCTCCTCGGTTCCATGTCCTCCCCCACCTTTCTGTTGGTTTTCTTTCAAAATAAAAGCCACTAGTGGCAAAAAGTGAAGTTCATGCTATGTTAGGACAGGAGATGTTTCCATCCCTGAAATTATGATGCATAGAATCACATGTCTAAATCTAAGCTATGTTACAGAGTAAATAGAATAAAAAGCTGCTTTATCTGTGGCATTGTTCATTAAAACGGCACATTTCTGATGTATTAAAATTAAATACAACAGGTACACTTACTGATATTGTATTAGTGATGTTAATGTGGTAGTTTTACTTGAGTACAGGAGTACTCACCAGTACTTTCTGTGGCCACAGAACTGGACCGGAGCCACAGTAAGGCCCTGTTGGTGACCTTACTGTTTACAGTCCAGAACCAGAACTTCTGGGTCAACTTTTCTCTGCTGATTAATAATTAATCTGGGTTATTTTGATAATTCTGGGATTTAATAGAAGAAGCGTTCCCACTCTTCCCAGTTCTCCCAGTGTGTTTGGGTCAGAACCAGCAGGTGTACCCGGGTTCCTGGTCCTGCTGACAGATTTCACCCGGGTGTCGGGTGTCAGAGCCTCGCCGTGACAAAACGCCGCTTCCCACCCAGAGCCGCGCCACGGCAGCGGATCAGGTTTCGCTTTTGTTTCCGTGCAGAAAGATGGCATGAAAGGTGCTTTATGTCCAACAGAACCGGACCGGAGCCACAGAACCGGACCTCAGGGAGGTTCAAAGTGCTTTACATCATACAAACATCAGGTTGTCATCGATGGAGAAGCCAGAAACAAACATCGGCAAAATAATCAACACACACCAAACATATTGATCTCTGTTCCGTCTCGTATCGATCAGAACGACTCAAACTGGTTCCTAACTGGTTTCAGTCCAGATTTAAAGGAACTCAGGGTTTCAGCTGTTTTTCAGTTTCCTGGAAGTTTGTTCCAGATTTGTGGTGCCTAGACGCTGAAAGCTGCTTCCCCTGGTTTGGTTCTGGTTCCGCAGACTTGACCAGAACCTTTCGGACCTGAGTGGTGTGAAGGTTGATACGACAGCAGCAGACTGAGGTCAGAGGTCGTCCTCTGGCTTCCAGCTGCAGTGACTTCAGAGCTGGTTTCGTTCCCAGTGCCGGGAAGCAGGAACGCCTCCGTGAACGGATGGCTTGCTGCTGCAGCAGTCAGTGACGCAGCCCTGACCTCTGACCACTTCCTGTTCAGATGTTCAGGAAGCTCTCCAGGTGAGGACGGGTTGGGAAACCGATCCGACTCAGAAGGCGCCGAGCGGCTCAGACCTGAGGATGAATCAGAACCAGGAGCAAAAACCCAAACATGGTTCTGGTTCTGGTGCCAGGCGGGTTGGAGGACGGTCTGCACTGAAATCAAAAAGTCTTGGTTCTTCTAGAAAAACCTCGTCTGGAAAAATATTTCTGTCTTCCTTTAGTGATCATTTATCTGCCGATTAGTCGGATAAATTGTCACGTTCTGCAGATTTCTCATCACTGAACTTTATTTTATACCATATTAGAAACACATTAAATAAAAAAATAATAAAATAAACATTTTATTTCCTAAAAGTCAGCATCAGTTTTTAGGAAATAAAATAGATTTTTTTTCCAGAATGTGAAGTGAAACTGTTCAGATTTACAGACGTTTTAAGTTCAACAGAAGTCCAGTTCTACACAGGCTAGCTGTTCTGTTCTGCTTGTAAAGCAGTTCTGGTTCTGTTGGTCGGTTTCATCATGCAGGATCATCTTAGTGCCTCTGAGCCAGCGGGTTCTCTCCTCACACTGATGAGCAGCCAGACGAGGATGACGAAGGCTGATGTTTATCTGCTGCTGTCTGGGTGGCGTCACCGAGCCGGGCGGGTCCGGTGCCTGGTACCGAGGAGGAAGAGGAGATGAAGAAGTGTTGATCAGACTTGTCTGTGTTGTTGTGTTTCTTGTTTCAACCTGCAGCTCCAATCAGGAAGGAGATGTTCCCCCAAGTTCATGAATCACTGAAACTGCAGGATCTGGATCTGGATCTGGATCTGGATCAGGATCAGGATCTGGATCTGGATCTGATGTTAACGTTAGGATAGAAACAGCTTTTCTGCAGGTTTTCATCAGTTTTTACTTAAAAACTGAAGCAGAACAAAAATCTTCTCAAAGACTGCATCATTCAGTCCAACTCCAGTCCATTTGTTTAGAAAGTCCAGTCCGGTTGGTGTGAATGCTAACCGACCTCTGGTACTCCAAACCTTGGTCTGGGTTCAGTTGAAGTGAACGCCAACCGGTCCAGAGACCGATCCAAAAGCAGGAAGTGGACTACAGCGCAGGGCATTCTGGGTAAATACAACCAAAACTAACGTGCTAGCCTAGCACTAGCAGCAGAAATGTCACCTGGTCTTGAGCCTAAAGAGAAATCCTCCAACGCTAAAATCTGACGCCTCCATCTTGTTTCCATCTGGTGAAGAAGGAAGTTGCTCTCAGTGTCTTCAGAGGTTTTTGTGTCGTTTCCTTCAGTGGTTCTTGGTGCAGCGCCCCCACAGGCCAGGAGGGGAACAGGTTGGTTTGACTCAGAACCACAGCAGCTGGAGGTGGAGCAGGTGTTCTGGTTCTAATAGAACCTGGTCGACCAGGAGGGAAAACATTCTGAAACGTTTCTTTGTTCTTCGGTTCCATTAAGTTGAATCATCAAATTTTTCAGGCTCTGCAGGTCCGGTTCTGACCGGTACCGCTATGCTGTACGTTTCCATGGCAACAAGAATGCAAAATTCTGCAGTTTTAGAGAATACTGGGTTCACCTAGTGGCTGCCAGCGGTTCTGCAGGAGCTGACTGCAGGTTCTACCCAAGAACCTGTGAACTGGGTCAGAACCGGGTCAGGACCGGGCCATGTTCCTCAGAGCTCCAGTTTATCGGCTGGTTTTGCTCTGCAGCTGGTTTTCGTTTTAAACGCCCTCCGGATTCCAGAACCGCTCGTTAACCAGGACCTTCTGGGTTGCCAGCAGCGCTCCGGACCGGTTCTGCTTCCCTCTCCCAGCTGCAGAACAAACGCTGCTTCTATTTTTAACGGCGCCTTTGTTTCAGAACCGCTTCTTCATTTTTAACCATAAAAGCTTTGTCATGTTTGCAACCAGAACCAGAACCAGAACCAGAACCTGGAGCTCTGGGATCCTTGAAGCCGTCTGCTCTTCATCATCTCGCATGAAGAGGAAGAAAACAGATGAAAATAAGAGATTTATGAGTTTGTTCATGAATTAAATATAAAACTTTGAAGACATTATTTGGAAGATATTTCTGAACAGAAACGGATCCAGAGAACTGCTGGGGGAGAAAATATTAAAAATCATCTGGAAACCCGATTCCACCATCAAAGGAAACATAAAAGTTAAAAGTCATAACTAGGAGAACAAAAGTCATGACTGAGTTATGTTCTCATGACTTTCTGTTGGGCTTTTATTTTTTCTTTTATGGCAGCAATGGGTTTCCATACGAGCCGATTTCTCATTGCATCTTCAATTATAAAATATAATAAAATGTATATATATAATATTAGAAGCATTCAGCCCTGTGGTTCTGTAACAGTGACCCAGTTCCTGTCTAACCGGGTCGACTTCGCTGTGGTTTTCACCGGATCACCATGGATTTATCGGACAGCAGAGCCTGTGATGCATTCAGGTCATGCTGGATTTTCCACAACCAGGAGTCAGTCGGTGGCGGCTTGTTTTAAACGGATCGATATGAATGAGTCGCAGCTGGTTTCCATTACAACCAGTAGAGCTGCTGGTTTTCTGTTTCTGTTCATTTCTGTTTCTCTCCCTCATGTTTGCAGATAAAGCACGATGGGGGAAAAGTGCCTGAATGTCAGCAAGTACTTCCTGTTCCTGTTCAACCTCATTTTCTTCGTGAGTTTTCTGCTGTCTGACTCAGTTACTTATAAAAATCTGAGTCTTTAGTTAGACTTGAAAACTGATTTTCTCAGATGTTGTCCATCCAACCTGACTGAGCTGGAGACATTTCTCAGTCAAATGAATATAAAAAAAGCTGAATATAAATGCACTCCACACTTTTCAGATATTTATTTGTACAAAACTGTTTAGAACCATGAATGATTTTTCTTCCACTTCAGTTTTTCTCTTTATTAGTTAATTTTTAAAATCATTTTTAGCTAAAGAGCTTAATTAATAAAAGTAGAAAAATGATACCTAGAATTCCCATCCAATTACTTTCAACTGTTCCTACAATGTGGTTGGTTTATTTAAATGTCTATGAAAAACTAAACAAAAGGGAGTTAATGCTAATATATTGATTTGTTGATTTAGCTTAATAGTGTTGAAAATGATTTAGATTCTGATTTCAGGAGACTTTGCTCTGCTGGAAACATTTTCTTCAGCTGTCTGACACTCATATCAGCCCAATTTGAAGTTAAGAAACTTATAACTGAAATTCCAACATTTGGTTATGAATTAATGATCTGGAAAACAAACCACCTCCTTATAAAGGTTTTAAAAACCGAAAAGGTCAAGCTAAAACATGATAGAAGAGTGGTGCTAGCTTAATAAGTTTAGCTTAGCTAGTGCAGTTTACCGTTAGCTAAAACAAGCTAGCAGCAGGCAAACATAAAATCTTCTCTAATTTCTCATTTTATTCATACGTGTTTGATACTTGTCATATTTGTTAAAGAAATAAAAATAAGCTGGATTCCTTTCCAAAGCTAATGTTAGCATGATTCAGCTAGCATTTAGCTGGATGTAGCGGCTATTATTCCTGCTCATTTTAGCTATAACTGTTTTTAAATGAAAGAGTTTAACGTTGCGTTAGAGATTGGTTAACGCTTTGAGCTGGTCGTTGTTCTGTTGGTGTAGACGTTTATTTTGGCGAACCCAGACGTTCTGTGACTCTTTTCTGTTCTCATGTCGGCTCTCCAGCTGCTCGGCGTTGCCGTCCTGGGCTTCGGACTCTGGCTTCTCCTGGACAACGAGAGCTTCACCGTGGTCATCAGTAAGTGTCCCATCCGGCTTCCCGTCATCCTGACCGACTCTGCTCACTTCCCAGCTCAAACATTTCAAATGTTTTTTCTGACTAAAGCTTCTTGTTCTTTGACTTTTATTACACTTAGCATGAATTTTGAAGCTTTGTCTTGTAAACTTGGTTTTCTTTGTTGGTAAAAAGAAAGTTTAATACAGTCAAACAGTTTCTTCTTCACTTGGCACAGACAGAAAAAATGAGCTGCAGATATTTAGTAAAAACAAAATCCATTTCCTTTAAAGTGATTCTTTCTCTTGGTTGGAATTTAGTTTGACTAAACCACAAATGAGCAAGTCAGTATTTCCATTTTATTTATAACTGCAGTGAAACCAGAATAACAGAGTCACACAAACTGGACTTCACTTTAAATGGCCTTATTCTCCACAACTGATTGTCCACTTCACTGATTATCGAAATAAAACGCATCACATGACTCATAAATTAAATTTATTTTAACTGAAGATGAGTTTTTAAACTGCTTTATTTAGCTTCTGGGTTTGATGTTTATAAATTCTTTAGTCCAAAATGTGTGAAAGAGTAGCAGCTTCTTCTCTGTTATTGGAGGTTTTTTTTGTTTTTAAAGCACCAGTCAGTCAGAGGAAACTCATTCTGCAGAAACGCTAGCAACGCTGCTACTCCACCTCCTGACTCTCCACTAGGGGGCGTGTCTGAGTAAGATGATTTTATACCTGAACGCAGGCTGAGAGACGAAAACTAAAAGAAAAACTCAACTGCAGTATCACAGTTTAGCCCAAAGAGGGGAGCACCACGATGGTTTTAGGTAAAAATGTTGCAGAATTAAACAAACATGCATGAAAAAAAGCACAATTTGCATAGAAACATAAAGACAGAATCCTTAAGCAGCAATTTATACAGATTATATGCAACAAAAAGTTGATTTGGGGTTTAATTAATTTTTAAAAGATGGAATAATTTCACAGGATTGAAGCAGATTCAGAACTCTGACATGATTAATATCCAGGATTAAAACTTTACAGAGTGTGATAACTAAGAAACGGCGACCACCTGTCACAACTTCCTGTTTGGTTTGCTAAACGCGGTGGTTTGACGCAGTCAGAACCGCAGCCGCGGGCGCCAGCCGATCATGATGATCAGAGATTAGCATCAGGTTTAGAGGAAGACGCTTTAGTCTGAATTTCACCTCCTTTACAGCATTTTGTCTGTTTGCAGAGTTTCTCTGTTGCAGTTGGTTTTTGTGTATTTGCGTGTTTTGGAGATTGCATCATGCACGTTTGCTGCGCGTTTATACCTGTCGGCCACCGTACTTTAGATCATGAAAACATTAAATGAGCCAAAAATAACCAGCGCTAGCTAGCATTCGATCCATGGTTCATGTTGAGAGTGAAACATGTTTCCAAACCAAGCCGGTCCTTCTGGTTCAGACATGAATAACCGCAGTGGAGCCTGTCTGACAGCAGGAAGTAGGCAGAAGACGTTTAAATCTCACCAGGTTTAATGTTCATGAGCTGAGTGTTTATGTGACGTGGTGATGGAGACGCAGTGAGCCAGAGGCCAAGCGTGTTGAGGATGAGGAGAAAGAGACGCGCAGTGTCGGGGACATAAAGGCTGTGAAGCAGAATGACGGAGCCGAACACTGAACGAGTGTAGCGGCGCGGGATCCGGGCCGCCGGCGTCACTGAGGACGTTTGTCCGCTCAGCAGGTGTCCTCCTCCGCACACTGGCTCCTTTCTGCTGCGGCCAGCATCAGCATGCATCACATCACCGCCTTACTCATCACAGCACACTCGGCCCACTCTGCATCAGTGCTGCGCTCTCAGGGCTGCGCTCATGCAGCAGCAGGGCTGCCCAGCTGTGTGCCTGAACGTAAATAACACGTATTGATGTTCAATGGGACATTTCATGAAGCAGTTATTGGGTCGGAGTGACGTTCGCAGCTAATCAGTGATAAGCCAGACTCAACCAAGATGGCGCTGCGTCAGACGGAGAAGAACGGAAGCCGATTTCAGCTCCGCGTTCATCCAGTCGCTCTGTAAAGTTTCACCGCCAGAAGTGAACAGCAATGATTTGGGTCGTTTAGCTTTTTACAGAGCAATAGGGGTTTACAGATACCACAAAGGAATTAATTCATTTATAAATGTCACAGTTTGAAGCTAAATTTTTAGTTTTAGTGACTAGATATGTAGTTAACAAGCTCGGCATTTAGTTTGAAGCTGCTTAGTATGAAGCTAAAGATTTACCTAAATATTTAGCTCCAACTTTCCTCTCCTTTTTTGCTGGTATTATTTATTACTATACAGGTTTTATTTCTATTAGTAGAAGTTCTGCTAAAATTTTAAAGCTACAGAACCAGAATTTGAAACTGTTTCACAACTTAGATTAGCGTTTAGCATTGCTAAACGCTAATCTAAGCGTTTAGCAATGCTAAAACAGTAGCCATGTTTTAGTGCTACTAAAACATGGCTTTCTGTGTGAATTCCTGGAAGGATCCAGATCTTCCCAGTTAGCCCAACCCAGCAGCACTTCCTGTGATTAGAAGTTTTTTTTATTTTTGTTTACTTTGTCAAAGTAAAAAAGTTTCAATCAAACTGAAGGTTGCCCGTTTCCGGCTGCCGTAGCAGCAGAGTGACTCATAACGTTAAGCCACAGCAGAGGCAGCCTGATGACGTCTCTGCTGGAACCGAAACTACAATCCGGACTATTTTAGGATCCTGATTCTGTTGTTCAGATTTAGGAAGATTTAAAATATTTGGCTCAAAATGGAGGAAAATAAAATGTCGTGGACAGATTCTGGTGCAGAAACTTGTCTGGTTTTCCCATCATGCATTGCGAAACATGCTGGGTTTCAGATCTGATCATGTGGATCTCATACGCTGTAACATCGATAAGGATTTTGTTTTTTGTTTGTTTTTTCAGTCACTTTTAGTTTGGTTCCCCAAAGTTCCTTACCTGGTACACTGCACTTTTTAAATTTTTTCTTTTTCCAGTTGGGTTCACCTTTTAAAAACCACAGATGGTTTGAAATGTAGCCTTTTCTATGTAGTGTAAAAAACAACTTGATCGTTCCTGAACGCTACCAGAGTACATTCAGTGAACCTGAAGTGATACTTTTTAAAAACTTCTGGTATCACCAACAAGGCTCCAGCAGAAGTGAGACTGAGCCTGGAAAAACTTTTAAGTCACAGCCGTCTAAGAAAGGGCGAGTTTATTTTTGACTACGTTGTTTCATTCAGAGAGCAAGCGAATGTTTCTGTCGGAGCTTCCTCCGGCTTCGGGGCCTGCTGAGGTCAAACCAGCTGTTCTGTTTGTTGGTTTTCAGCAGTGGTGGTAAAACTTCTGTTGGATAAAGTTCAACATTATGTTGAAGTTTTGGTTTTTGAAGGCTAAGAATTGTTTATGTTCTTATAAAGAATATTGATGGCTTTATTTAGAGGTTTGCTTATCTAGCAGCTCCGTTTCCTCCGCTCACCTTCTCATTTTTTTTTCCTATAAACTTTATTAAGCAAGTGGTAGGTAACGTCTCTGCTGGCGTTTCTCCTCAGATAATGTGACGTCTGTGAAGGTGGCCTGCTACATCCTGGTCGCAGTCGGTGCATTCTCCATGCTGATGGGCTTCGTCGGCTGCGTGGGAGCCATTTACGAGATCCGCTGTGTGCTGGGCCTGGTGAGTCCTGGAGCTCCTCCAGATTATTTCCCCTGGAGCTCCTCCAGATTATTTCAGAATAATTTTGTTTGGTCGGATCAGGATTCTTGCCTAATTTGCCTCTCCCTCCTCTTCCTCAGTACTTCACCTGCCTGGTTCTGATCCTCATCGCTCAGATTGTAGCCGGTTCTCTTATCTACTTCCAGAAGGAAGGGGTGAGTGATGTCACTTCCTCTTCAGTCATATTAGTATCTAGAGGTTTTCAGTTTCTCTTCTAGGAAATGTCGACTTCAGCTGGCAGTTTGTGGTTAGACCAGGAAGCTCTCTGATTGGCTGGTTGGTGATCACATGACAGGACAACCTGAGAGGCAGCAGCTGGTGCTCTGCCCCCCCCTGCTGTTCAAACTGGGACATTTATTTTAATCTGCTGCATATTTTTTAAATTTTGTAATCATATTCTATGTTAGCCTTTCTCTCTCCCAATATTTTCAGAATTTTATAAAATAGTTTTATTAATAATAATTATTTTATGTTTAGATTAAATGTATTTATTTTTTCTAAAATTCCTAGAGACATTATGAATTTGTGCTGCATAAATAAATGTTTGAAAAATATATTTATTAACGTCTATAAAGGCAACACATAAAGTTAATCTTTGAACAAGTAAAAAACAAATGTTGCTTCGTAAAATAAATAAATAGCAATATGTAAAAAAATTATAAAAACCCTAAAATGTAAAAAAAAAACAAAAAAAACAGCAAGTAAAATATTAAATAAAAGTATAATTAAATGTAATAAAAAATAAATGTGTTCAAAATATTTAACATTTATTTTAAATATAAATAAACAATTCAAAGAAAAATTACCAAATAAGAAAAAGGGAATCTAAAGTGAAAATATTTTACAGTTTTATTACTAAGCCGATCGAGGCATTAAAAATAAGATGCAAAGATGAGAAATAAAAATAAGAATGAAGGAAACAGAATATTAAACTTATACAGAAAGCAGATTTATTTTATTCATGCGCTGGTTTTTTATCCGAACCAAACCGGATCGCCACCAGAACCAAACAGGCTTTTCTAACTTCCTGTCATCTTCCAGCTACACAATCAGATGTCACAGGTCATCAGCAAGGTGCTGGCAGGTTTCTCCAACAACAACACGAGCACGGAGCGGGCCTGGAACTTCGTCCAGAAGAACGTGAGTTCAGCGCCAAGCCACCTCGCTCTGTTCGGGTCGGAACCTGACCCGGGACAGAAACAAGTTCCTTTAGCTGTTGTTTTGATGACCTTTGACCTCCCTGCAGATGGAATGCTGCGGCTGGACAAACCATGAGGACTGGATGGTGCACCAGGTGATCAAAAACAGTTCCGAGCTTCTGTTCCCCTGCTCCTGTCAGAACGTCTCCATGACCGACCCGAACCTGGCCGAGACCGACCCGGAAAACAGTTGGCTCTGCAAGTCCAAGACGGCCGACTGGCCCGTTTACAGCACGGTAACAAAGAACGCTGTCCGGTTCGGTCCGGTCCGGCCGAATAGAGCTCATTTCAATTCCAGTTGAATCCGGTTTATCTGGCTGAATTCCCATCTGGTTTCTGCCTCAGGGTTGCTCTAAGAGCGTGGAGAGCTGGCTCCTCACCAACATCGGCGTGGTGCTGGGGATCTGCGTGGCGGTGGCCTTCATCGAGGTACGATTTGTGTTTCCTGAGAACATCGCAGAACGAACATCGTAGAACGAACATCGCAGAACGAACATCGCAGAACGAACATCGTAGAACGAACATCGCAGAACGAACATCGCAGAACGAACATCGCA
>NW_006800289.1:564329-567297 GCF_000485575.1 Poecilia formosa | reverse complement strand
CTCCCTGAGGAACTCCTCAGGTCCGGGACGGAGTCCGGCTCCCTGAGGAACTCCTCAGGTCCGGGACGGAGTCCGGCTCCCTGAGGAACTCCTCAGGTCCGGGACGGAGTCCGGCTCCCTGAGGAACTCCTCAGGTCCGGGACGGACGGGAATGCTGGAGCTGCTCCGGTTTAATGAGATGTTTCTGTGATCTGCAGCTGCTGGGGATGGTTCTGTCTGTCTGCATGTGCAGAAACTTCCAGGAGGATTACAGCAAAGTGCCCAAGTACTGAGGAACTGGGAGGAACTGGGAGGAAGAGTTCAAACCAGTTTCAGCCCGGATTTGCTGAACTTCTGTCCATATGTTAAATAATGAGTATTTTCTTTGTTTTATCAGATTTTCCTTCTGTTTTTGTCAGACAGTTTCCTTTAAGCACTTTAGAAACGTTTGTAGTTTTCGGATCCGAACAATGCTGAAAATGAAATTAGAAATTCGATGACTGGGTGGAGTAAAAAGTGAGCGGTTCTTCCCAGTCCTCCCAGTTGGAGCAGCAGGCCTGGATCGGATCTCCGCTGGTTTTTACTCCCGCCTTCTGACATGTGAAATGTTTTTAGTACTTTGTATATTAAGGATTATTTGTATGAACTCCAGCAGGTTTCCTGTAATATTAAAGATTTCCTCCTGACTGTCTGGGTTTAGTGGTACTACACATACTGGTTTCCAGTTTAAACTTTACTTTAGCTTCACAGCTAGTTTAACTCTGAATTTAGTGGAAAGCTGACAGAAACCTTTGAGCCTCGCTGTATTTTTTTTAAAAGTTTTTGTAATGTCTGAATTAAAAGTGGATTAACTTTGTAATAACTGGTGGGATGAAAACGTTGTGGAGGGAAAAAGTACTCACATCATTTATTATGTTTTTGTCAATAAACTGAACAAAGTCCCATGTTGGAGGATTCATTGTGTTACCTGTTGGAGCGTGGTTCTGGTTCTGGAGTCCTCCTCTCCGTCTGCAGGAAGTTAACACTGATGTGACTTTGATTCACAAAGTGAAGCTAAACTTTTTACTCCACTGGTGAAGAAAAACAGCAGAACGTTTTCCTGCAGGTCTGAAGCTGGACTGAGCCGCTGACCTTCAGGACTCTGTTCTGATCCGTCTGTTGGTTTCTGTGTTTCAGTGATAAATAAGGCAATTCTCTTATTAATAAATAATTAATACATACTCCATCAAATAAATAAATGTCCACATAAAATAAAACGGATTTTAAATATTTTCTAGCAGTGATTGACAAAATGTTCTGTTTCATTATTTCACAATTTATTATGTTTTTTGTTCATGTACCCTTTTTCTTTTGTTTGAATAAATACTACATGTTTTATTTTGACACTTATTTCTGTGGACTTTTATTTTTTAAATCCGTTTTTATATCAGATTTTTTTTAATTTCATATTCTATTTAAATAAGGTGGGGTTTTCTAAGTAGCTTTACAAAATAAAAGTCAACAAAAATAACATTTTGAAATGCATAAAATAATCTTGAAATAAAATCAATTGATGAAATTGACTAAATAAACTCGTTTATTTATTTTTTTACATTTATTTTTCTTTTGTTTTATCATGAGAATATTTATGGAGCTAATAGGCAGATATTTATCTACCCTATGTATTTATTTATTTAATTCATATGAATAAAACGCCTCCCCATATTTAGCAGCCCTAAAGGAATCTGGTGATAAACATCCGTGGGGCTTTTATTCTGAAGAGCCAACCGGAAGAGGCTCTGGTCTCTTGTCGGTTCGTTCAGCGGCGCGCCGTCGCCACTCTGACCGCGGATCGAGCACCGTGAGGCCGCAGCGGAGCGGCTGCTGCTGGACTGTTCACCGGGTCGCTCGGCTTTTCTCGGAAACACTCGAGTCAGTTTGAAGAACTCGGAAAAATCCGGTTCGGATCCAGAAACACAGTGAGTTCGGTTCATTATCTTTATCAGCTGGAGGACTGTTGAGGAATAAATGGATATTAATCATATTTTAGCTCTTAGAGATTCAAATAGTGAATAAAGTTATTTATGTTGAACTGAGTTTAACTTTAATGGTTCATTAAATTCAGTTTATTACAGTCAATGTCCAGCTCCTATAAATGAAGACTAAATCTTTTGTTTTTCTGATTGTTGCTTTAAGATGCGTAGAAACTTTATAGTAGAACAAACTGATTTACAGCTTATTTCTCTGATCAATTTTACTTTGATTTTTTTTTTTTGTAAATTACCAGAATTAAAATGGTTTAGAGTCGACGTGGAATCAAAACTGATCCATTTGAATAAAATGTTAATATAATCTCTGGTTCGGTAAACATCAGTGGCTCATGTAGAAATCATTTCAATAAGTAAAAAAATAAATCCAGAATCATCAGAACTGACGACCCAGATGACCTGAAGGTTCTGGACCTTTAAAGCAAAAGGAGCCCACACCAGGAACCAAGTCCAGGTA
This sequence comes from Poecilia formosa, assembly GCF_000485575.1. NCBI lineage: Eukaryota > Metazoa > Chordata > Actinopteri > Cyprinodontiformes > Poeciliidae > Poecilia > Poecilia formosa. Next base: position 564,834 of record NW_006800289.1, on the reverse strand, counting down.
CCGACCAGAACCCGGAGCAAACTGGACTGGATGTTGGGTTTTCATTTTCTTGATCCAGAATCAACAAAAAATAAACTGAAAAAATATTTCAGATGTTATTCAGATTTTTTAGATGCTTTGATAGAAAATTAATAAAGTTCAGATCACAACTTCTGTCAGAAAAAGTCGTTACAACAAAAACAGCCAAACAAAAAGATTACAGGCCAGAAAAATGATTTTTTTTTCTTTTCAGCAGTAAATTAAGCCACCGTGGTTTTTACTAGACAGAAATGTATAAATTATTGTAGATCCAAACCTTTAAGAAGGTTTTGCAGGTTTGCTAAAAGGTTTTTAGTTTTTTAGGTTTCGATTGAGAACAAAAAGAGATTTGGTGAATTTTGACCAGTGGTGGTAAAAGTACTCAAAAAATGTACTCAAGTAAAAGTAAAACTACCACATTAACATTTGTACTTAAGTAAAAGTAAAAAAGTACTTCCTTACTTAAGTAATAAAAGTAAAAGTACCA
>NW_006800289.1:556054-562854 GCF_000485575.1 Poecilia formosa | reverse complement strand
GTAGAAATGTAGTGAAGTAGAAAGTACAGATACTTACTGTAAAATGTAGTGGAGTAAAAGTAGAAAGTATCCATTATTAAATCTACTTAAGTAAAGTACAGATACACAAAAATTGTACTTAAGTACATTAAGTACTTAATGTACCATTGACTTTGAGAAATAAAAGCATAATTGAGGTTTCTCTCTGTGAAAACACTTCTGCAGGGTTTCCCCCAGAAAACTTGCTAAGCCCGGTGGTCGGGGTGCCGAGGCAGTCCACCGGCGGTCCGCCGTGTTTTTGTGTTAAAAAATGTTAAGTAGACAATAAAAGTAAAAATATTACTGGGTGATTATATGTTATGGGAAAACATCGCCAGTGAAACACTACTTAAACCCACAACTAGTCTTAAAAACAACTAATCAAAAAATACAATTAAAATGAATATCAATTATTTCCACTTCTGTTAAATCCAAATTAAGTCAGCAGCTCCATTGGGCCCCCAGGGCTTCAGGGGCCCCATAAATGCTAATATTTTAACATAGATCACAGATATATAAATGTAGCATTTGTTTATTGAGATTATCATTGGTGCTAAATTTGACATGGTTTCAGCATATATAAATTAAAAGACTTTCAATTATTTAACATTTAGAGGTAAGATTTTAAAGAGCTGGCAAGATTACTTTGTAGAAGTTCAAAGAACAATATTCATAGATTGGTTTGTTACCACAGCTACAATCTGATGCTGTGAGTTTAATCTTTGAGTTTCAGCTCCGTTTGTTCACAAATACAAATTAGTAAACTGCAGTTATAATTTATTGCTTTTTTAGGTTTGCCAGTTAAACTAAATCTAACACAGAAGCTGAGGTGCTGATGTTTTTAGCAACAAAAGGGGCCCCTAAGTCAGATTCTGCTCCAGGCCTCATCCACCCCTGGACCGGCCCTGCATGATGAGTTAAACCCGCTGCACTGCGCAGAAATGAGCAACAAACGGGAGATTTAATTCAATGCTGCTAATGTGGCTTTAGTGACTCTTTCATTTCGTGTCTGTTGAGTTTTAATAAGAGTCACAGAAACTATTTTGGTTGGTCGAGTTTCTGGATGAGCTGCGCGCATTAACTCTGTCTGACTAAGTGGGCAAAACATTTGATACGGTTTGGTGCTTAGTGTAACCGGAAAATAATACTAACCTTTCCTGATGAACCTCCAAACTTCGTGGGGGAAACACAGGGGAGCTCCTTCTCGCTCCAAGGCTGAAGAGGTTCAGGGTTAACTCCCTTGAGGTCCACAGCGGTGTGGTGCGGCAAGCAAGAGACAGTCCAAACGGTTCCTTCGGAAACTGAACGTTTATTTTAAGTGCGGTCACAAAACATACGACCAGGAACTGTTATGATCGCGCTCCTACATACACCCAACTCTACTTACTCTACTAAAGCTCTCTTATCTCAAACATGTGTGCCCCCCCCCTGCTGGTGTGGCGGTGCTAGTGCAACAACTAGTAATAATAATAAAATAATATCAAATCAGCGTGATGCGTGACTGCGAGGACAGCGCGAAGCTCCTCACCGGGTTAAACCTGCATGATGAGTGATTAGCGCTGGGTCGATAACCGCTAACGCAAATGGGAACACAGACCTAAACTTTACAGGGAAGACGGGGCCAAACGCTGGGCAGCGAGTTGAGATGTAAACGCCGCATAATGTTTTGTTCACAAATATTCTCATCGCTCCTCAAAGCTCCTCTGAAAGCGCGAACACAAGTTATCCTGCGGTTCACGTAGAGATGCGCAGCCAGAGTGGCGGGTTTTAACCTCTTACCTTAATCAATAACTCCTCATAACTAATCATAATTCCTCACAGGGGGTTGATGTAAATATGCATGGCGGTCAGCCTGTGTCCAGTTCGAGTGAAAGGAGGAGCGCTGAGGTTAACAGGCCAGCGGTGTGATTGGTCCGGCTTTAAATGCATAAACTATAAACACATCTTCTATAAACATATATTTTAGGAATAAATCTGCTCTGATAGTGAAACGCTCGGAGCAACAGAAACATTTGCAATCCGGCTTTAAAAAGGCTAATTTTTTTTCCTTATTTTATTTAACTTAAAAAAGAAAGGCTTAGCCTGGCGGTGGCGCTAGTAAAGCATGGCGGCCGCCAGACCTATAATACACTGGGGGATACCCTGCTTCCGGTTTTTGTACAAGTTTAATGAATTAAAGTGAAAAATAAAAAAATAAAAAGTTTCACAAATGAATGAAAGCAGATTTGTTTGCAGCAATTTGTGCATTTTAAGTCATAAGTTAGATGTGAACCTGGCAGGAGAAAGTGACGGATACGTCTGCAGCAGGAAATAGTTTCTGTTAGTAACATTTTAATTTGGGACAATTTTGCCAAAATTAAAATTAAAAAGTCTTAATTTAAATCAACTTCCTGTGCTGGACGCCAAGTTGCTATCCTTCTTGACTTTCAGCCCAGGGGCCACCAAACATCAGTCCAGGGGCCCCACGGGCCTCTGGAGCCGTGATGGTGCATTTACAGAGCAGGAAAAGTGGGACTTTCCAGGTTTAAAGCATTTTTAAGTGTTTTCAGTTTAGATCGCAGGTCAGAACCAGTTGGTCCGGTCCGACCCAAACGATTTAAACATGACGGAGAATTCATCATCTCAAGATCTGGTTCTGCTGTAATCTGATTACTGTAGCAGAGAACATTCTGTACCTGAATCAGAACAGAACAGGTTCTGTGTGCTGTCGGTCGGTTCTGAATAAATCAGATCCGGTTTCTATGCTCTAACCTGAAGAGGTCAAAGGTCACCAGTGTTCCTGGAGGTGCCCACTCACCCCCGCCTCACACCATCTGCTGTGTAACTGAGTTAGAGTAACTGTAATCGGGTTAGAACCAGAGGGAGCCCTCTGCGGGTCGGAGCATCCGGGTCATGTTCATTTAATCAGCAGATAACGACATAGCCCCGCCTCCTCCTCTTCTTCCTCTTCCTCCTGTCAGCTGTTCTCATCACTTCACTCGCTTTATTTATAATCAATAATTTGTCTGTATCTCTGGGTTTCTGCTGTCTGGTTCTGGATCCTCTTATTTGGGCCGAATTGGTTCCATTTAAAGGAGAGGTTAGAATTTTTAAACTGGGTTTTTGTTGAACCAGAGGCCAGCAGGTGAGGATTTTATTTTCTACCAAGGTAAAAAACACATCAGAGCTGAAAAATGTCCTTCAGTAAAACATGAAGCCTAACGCCTTTCTCCTGGACGTCCAAGTCTTCAGTGGGGGTCTGGGCGCCCCCTGGTGGTCTGGAGGACTTCCTCTGTTTCTGGATCCAGTTGCAGCGTTTTAAACTTCCGGTTTTTGCAACATTTCATCTTATGGTGATGGCAACGCTTTTGTTTGCTCTTTGCTTTTGTTTGCTTTTGTCTTTGGTGAGTTGGAGTTTGCGTCAGTCATGCGTTTGCAGCTTTCTGTGTGTTTTATATGGAGAGCCGTGAGGGCCAAACATTTACCACCTGGCTAAAAAGTTATGCCAAAATAATGGATGTAAGATATGACAAAAATCTACTCAAAACAACTGCAAAAATTACAACGTTTATTTTGGTCTCTCAACGCTGTTTTGAACGTCGACACTCATAGAAATTATTTTTTGCCATTTTAAGCCATAAACCAGAATTTCTTGCAGGAATTTTTAGCCATATGCGCGGTAAAAGAGCTGATATATGTCCCACGTGAATTTCCATAATTTTAACTGCTTGCAGCATATTTTGTGTTTACAGCACGATTCACCATTTGCAGTTTATTGTTCCGTAGTTTGCGACATAAATCCTCTGGTCAGCTTCCGTAGTTCAGTAGTTTTACGATCCGCTCTGCTTTGTAAATATTTTACTTCCTCTGCTTGTTGCTGCGTGGTTCTGACTCAGCCGGGTTCCTGACCCGTCGGCGCTGTGCGGTTTGTGAAGCGGGTCGGAACCGGAGGTTCTGCAGCTCCTCGCTGTCATCATGTGAGTCACGCTTCGCTCCTTCTGCTTTCTCCGCTTCTTCAGACAAACGATCAGAAAACAAGAGCGCCGTGAGTCACACAGTGAGTCAGCCTTTCCCACGGCCGAGCGTCCTGCTGCAGCATCCTAGCCGTTGCCATGGAAACGCCCACTCTTTGAAGCTCCGTGTTTCGACTCACCTCTGCTTTGCCCACAAAGAGACTGAAAAGTTTTCAGTTGGAGAGAAGAGCTGCAGCTCCAGATGTTCCCTAAGTGCAGCCAGACTCCTGTACCGGTCCAGAGTTCTGGTTCTGCTCAGTTCGGCCCGCAGGTTCTCCACTGATTTCAGGTCTGACGTTGTTTACATTCCCACCAGCCCAGTTCGGTCCGCTTCAACCCGACTCCGGTCTGTTTGCTATAAAGTTTGGCCCGGTTGGTGTGAATGCTAGTTGACCTCTGACCTCTGGTCCTCCAAACCTCGGTCTGGGTCCGTTTGAAGTGAAATCTGGTTCGGTTTGAATGTGAACGCCAAGCCGACCGGAGACCGCTCCAGAAGGACTACAGCGCAGGGCATTCTGGGTAAATACAACCAAAGCTAACGTGTTAGCCTAGCGCTAGCAGCAGAAATGGCTCCTGGTCTTTAGCCTAAAGAGAAATCCTCCAACCGCTAAAATCTGACGCCTCCATCTTGTTTCCATCTGGTGAAGAAGGAAGTTGCTCTCAGAGTCTTCAGAGGTTTTTGTGTCGTTTCCTTTAGTGGTTCTTGGTTCAAGTTTCTGTTTGTGATGGTTGGAGAGAAAGGAAAGGACTCGACCTGACGCTTCGCTCTCTCTCTCCTCTCAGCAGCTCATGTGAAGCCGGTTGGATTCGTGTCATCATCAGGAAGTTCAACAGGTACTTCCTGTTTTAGTACCTGTTGAAGTGTCACCATGACTCCGCCCCTGAAGCCTCTAAAAACGAAGGTTTGGGTCGGAAATCTGCAGAATTCACAACCCAGGACATTCTGACTGCCAGAGAACCGAGTATGAGCTGAAGCTGTGATTTTATTTAATTTTTCTTTTCTTGATTTCTTTTTTTATTTTATTTCATTTTTTGTCTAGGTTTGAATTTTTAGTAGATTTTTAAAATCTTTATTCATATTAATTTATTTTGCCTTTTTTATATCTTGTTTCAACAGAAAACATTTTGCTGATTAAATGACCTTTTATGTGTTTTAAATAATAATTAATATTTTTTACTTGCAGTCGGTTCACTCTGACCTGATTTGGTTCTGATTTGAGCCGATGATCTGTTGGGTCCCCGCTGACCTCTGACCCCTGCTGACCCTGAATCAGCCTGTGGTCTTTCAGGAAGACGATTGGTTCTGTTCTGGCGTTTGGATGTTTAGATGTCTGGCATTGCTGTGATGATGTCAGCGATGATGTCAGTGCCTGATAAGCAGCAGCGCTCTGCGGGCGGCTGCAGTCCGGTAAACACCAGCTGGTCCCTTCACACCAACACGTCCAGCAGGGACAGTCTGTCCCCGTCTTGTCCTTCAGCGCCGAGCCTCAGCAGAACTTCACAGCTTCAGGTCCAGAACCAGCCTAGGTTCTGGATCTGGTCCGGTTGGACTTTACTCGAAGATAAAAATGGAAAATTATTCTACATGTCATTCTGTTCCTCAGTGGAGAAAATAGTTTTCCCAGATAAAATCTGAACAGTGCGGCAGGCCTGTATCATCCTGTCTGGTTCAGTTAAATCCACACAACAAAACGACCCGGTTCTGATATTTTAACCCAAAACATCCGACCTGTTCCTGTTCCACATGTTGAACTAAACCTGATGGTTTTCAGAGCGTTTTCTGAACATCGCATTTTTTTGACTTTTACTTTATCAACGTGAGAATTCAGCAGAAGAAGAATCTGACGTAAACAACGTCTGGAGATGAAAGAGTCAGTGAACGCATCACGTTCCAGCACCAAACAGAACCGAGACAGAACTGTTCCGGTCCTGGTTCTTTCTCTGGTTCAGTTCCCAATCCTGGTCCTGGTCCCGGTTCTTGTTCTGGTCCCAATTCTTGTTCTCGTAATGCTTCTGGTTTTGGTTCCAGTCTGACTGTGGTTCTGTTGGGTCCAAACAGCAAGAGCTTGTGGCCATGGAGGGCGACTGCCTGAGCTGCATCAAATATCTCATGTTCGTCTTCAACTTCTTCATCTTCGTGAGTTCAGATTTTATTTCTCTCCATTCAAAGGTTTAGCCCCGCCCCTAACCTAGCCCCGCCCCTCATTTCAAAAGAACAGGAAATAAATCCAGATTTGAACAATAAAAGTCCATTAAATATTATGAAATTCATTAATGAATAACTAAATAAGCTGCCTATTAAAAATCTTTTTTAAATATTTATTTAAATTTTGTGACTTGGAGTGTTTATTTTCTATTAATATATTTATGACTGAAGTAGTTCCGACCTGTCCCCTCCACCGCCTGTTGCTGCAGCTGGGCGGCTCCGTCCTGCTGGCCGTGGGCGTCTGGGTGTCGGCCGACCCGCTGGGCTTCAGGGAGGCGGTGGCGGTGAGCCCCCTGCTGGTCACCGGCGTCTCCGTGGTTCTGGTTCTGGGCGGGCTGCTGTTCCTGCTGGGCTTCCTGGGCTGCTGCGGCGCCGTCCGGGAGAACCGCTGTCTGCTGCTGCTGGTGAGACAGGAAGTCCTACTGGGCCGGTTCTACTGAAACAGTTCTGCTGGTTCTACTGGGCCATTATTCTGTTTATCTGTGCTACCCATAAATCCGTCCTACCTTGAGATGATGCCACATCGATGCTACATCACATTCTGCTTACTGAAGCTGTAATATTAGTGTATATGAATCATATCC
>NW_006800289.1:552239-555278 GCF_000485575.1 Poecilia formosa | reverse complement strand
TCTATCTATCTATCTATCTATCTATCTATCTATCTATCTATCTATCTATCTATCTATCTGAAGCTAACACACCTCCTAGTTACATCATAGTTACTTGATTGTGCTATAATTCAAATTAAACAAATTCCATGTGACTGGAAAACACATAATTCTGCCTCTTTTTTTAAAAAACTAACTTTTCCTATTCTGGGATTTGGCAACTAAGTTTGGTATTCGTAAATAACCTAAAGCAAAACATTTCAGTCTGATTTTGTTGATAAAGACAGATGGTTATCTGCCTTTTTATACAGCAACTGGATTTATAAATTAGCCTGAGAATACACTTTATATATAAAACTTTTACAAATCTGCTCATGCATTTCCTCAAAGACACGCTCGCACTCGCTCTAAACGTGAATGGAAAATTAAACATTATCCCGCGGTGACCGCAGCCAGCAGAAGCCAGTTGAGGCAGAGTTCAGCAGCTGTGAGAGAGAACAGAAACAATATGCAAACACACAAACATCCAAACGAGTCAGCAGGACACGTTCACCCCGCTGTGTTTGAAGATAAGATTCAGTATCAGTGACTGCGGTCAAGCAACCAAATATTCTGGTAAATAACACTCCCACCAGCACACAGCAGGCCTATGTGTGTGTGTGTGTGTGTGTGAGTGGATGGTTTACATACAGGAGTAAATATATGTCAGAGCCAGCAGGTGGATGGGAACGTGTGCAGTTTGCGCTCAATCATTTATCAAGTCGACCTGCAGTTATCAGTTAATTTATGCTCCAGATGACATTGTCCGCTACAAGATGAACATGGACTCCTGACTTACTGAAGGCTGTTTCTCAGGCCCGGCTTCTCTGCCCTCTGTCCATCATGTTTGTTTGGACAGCCTGGTTTGGACCTGCGCCCGTGCTGACAGACTGGGCGACGCTTGATCCCTGGAAACGGTAAAACTGAACCAACTGACGTCGCTTTCTCTGAATCATGATGTAAGCAGAGTGGAAAGCGACTTTTGTGGAAATCACAAAAAAGCTGCTGTGGTTGTTTGAAAGTCCAAAGTCAAATCTAACCTTGGCGTTTCTAAAAGTACTCGGATGTTGTTGGGGTTTTTTTTTTTCCACATTGCAGCCACTAACCTTGATGTGTTTTACTGGGGATTTTGTGTGACCGACCAACACAGAGTGGAACATAATTGTGACATTGTAGAAAATCTGATGTCGTTTGTATAAAATTGTTGAGCAGCTGCATTCACGCCCCGTTTTAAATACTGCAGAATCATCTTTTGCTGCAGCTCTACCGGTTTTGTACGTCAAGTCTGAAATCTTTGATTATTGTTTTTCCATCGCAAAATAGCTCAAAGTCATTGAGAATCCACAGGAGAGTGATTCTTAAACAGTGATTCTTTTTTGCTTCATCCATCTTCTGATCTGTTCTGACCAGCTTCTCTTTTCCCTGTGGCATGATGCTGCCACCACATCGATGTGGAGTGTTATACATTTTCCTGCCACACATATTGTTTTACATACATAATGGTCTCGTTTGACCTGAGTACTGTTTGCCGTGTCTCTCAGATGGCTTGTGGGAAACTTTAAAAGTGGTCTTTTTAAAAAAAAAACAAACAAAAAAAACACTTTTTGCATAAAAGCCATATTCGTCTGAACTGATAATTACTTCTCCAGAAAATTCACTTTAATAATAATAGAAAAAAAGTTTTCAGAAAACATTTTTATTTCAGAGCATCACAATAAAAGGGGCGGAATATAAATGCACACCAATTTTTTTAATCTCACAAATTATGCACTGTTTTGTGTTAGCTTGCGACATAAAATCCTAAGCCTTTAAGTTTTGTAGTTGTAATTTTACAGAATGACACAAAAGTTAAGTGGGTGTCTAGATAGATAGATAGATAGATAGATAGATAGATAGATAGATAGATAGATAGATAGATAGATAGATAGATAGATAGATAGATAGATAGATAGATNGGCGCCAGCGGCCCCGATGACTTCCAGCAGAGCCTGTTCCGGCTGCTCCACCCCAACCAGCTGCTTCCTGAGGCCTGTTGCCAGGGCAACGGCAACCTGGGCGTGGGCGGCGTAGAGCAGTGCGTCAGCGGCGGCGTGGCGTTCCAGCACAGCAAGGTCTGAGGAAGAACTGCGGTGCCGCAGGTTTAAACTGGAGCGATTTAAAGGGCTGGTGTTGATCTTTCCATCATGTTACAAGGTTTCATCATCAAAGGGTTAATAGAGGTGCCATGTTGGGATGACTTCCTGGAGGCAGAGCTTCAGAAAGAGCAGGAGCTTCTTAAAGAGACAGAGGCCCAATTTGTAAAAGTTAAATCAGGAAGACAAATCTCCTTTAAGTCATGTTTGGAAGGACAGATAGTTACTGATTGTGCTGATAAAATGTGGCTGTGGAGCAGATGGTACCGGCCCTTTAAGGCTCTGTGTGTCCGGTCTGCAGGGCTGCTACTCGGCCTTGGTGGAATACTTTGAGACGTACATCTACGCCGCAGGAGCGCTGACCATCGGCGTGATCACCATCGAAGTAACTCAGAGTTTTATGTTTCCTTCTAACATCTGGACACAAACAGCTGCTGAAAATATATCACATTTCATCTCCAAGATAGATAGATAGATAGATAGATAGATAGATAGATAGATAGATAGATAGATAGATAGATAGATAGATAGATAGATAGATAGATAGAAAGAATATACGCTGTTGATTTTACCGAGGTGCTCGGCGGAATCTCAAAGAATCGAACATTTCTGCCTAATTTAATCGAACAAAACAACACGGACTGCCGGTGCTTCCTTACAGAAACAAACAATGTCGCTTTGTTTTCTCCCTCAGCTGTGCTGCCTTTCTCCCCCTGCCTCTGCCAGCCGTCTGACCGTGTCTGGGTTCTGTATCCTTCCTTTGTTTGGCGAGATTCTCGCACTGAACAAGCAGCAGTGCCTGCCGCCGCGGGCTGCCAATTCCTCCTGCTTCACTTTCCTCCGAGTTATTCTCCTTGTGACAAATATCACACACACACACACACACACA
>NW_006800289.1:537135-552229 GCF_000485575.1 Poecilia formosa | reverse complement strand
CACACACACACACACACACACACACACACACACACACACACACACACTTCATACATTAGCCCTAACTCTGACCCCTGACCCAAAAACAGGGTTTCCCCTCGTGGGGACCAGGCTCCGGTCCTCACAAGGAGCAATTGGTCCCCACAACGTAGTATATGTCAGGAAAATCGTCCCCACAAGGTATTACAAACAAACGCGCGCACACACACACGCATGTTCAAACTCACACCCAATTTCACTGGTATAACTGGTTGCTTTCTTCGCATGTTCCTCGCCAATTACCAACGACTGAAAAGAGAAACTGCTAATTATCTTGTTGAGCGGCCAATTCTCAGGACAAGTCGGGGCTTGTTGCAAAAAAAAAAAAAAAATAAATAAATAAAAGATCCCGTTGAGTAAATTGGATGACTAGACATGCTGATGAGTTGAGACAAGTTGGAAAAAAAGAAAGTGGTGATGTTAATGTGAATAAATTCAGGTGCTGTCAAATATAGTTAGCTTGTTTCATTTGTCAGGAGCTGGCATTCAGAACGATTAGGAAGTCTTGCGGATGAGGAGCAGATTTCCCGTGACGCAGGTTTTTATGTAATATTCTGGCATTCAACAGGCTTATGGAAACCTATTAAATCATTCTATTTTACCCATGATCAGTTTGTGGAAAAATTTAATGCCCGATATGAACCTAACAACCATGTTTTTTTAACTGTGGGATGAAAGGCGGAGTACCTGCAGAGAACCCACACAGGCACAAGGAGAACAACAGACTCCAATCCAGGACCTTCTTGATGCAAAGCAACAAGGGCTGCAGCCATTTTCTATCACATTAGGCATATTAAATCTAAAGATAGCGCTAAAAACAGTTAATAATGAATAAACACTATCTGATGAATACAATTGTAAAATAAGACACAAAAACACAATTTCTGGTGAGGAATAATGGAGTGTTCCAGTTGAACTGGGGAAAAACATAAACTGAAATGCCCTCTGAAGTCAGATTTCCCACTGGGGAAACTGGGAGCAACTCCGACTACTCCCACTGGTAAGGAGGACTTTCTTGTTTAACTGAATGCAAAACTATAAATCAAGGAAACTGTGTAAATATGTCTCAACTCTTGCTTTTTTATTTATTTATTCCGTTCCCACCCAGTAAACTTGTGGCTTCTTTCTTTCTTAAATTCATGTCTTTGTCAAAAAAAAGCCTTGTTTTTATATTACTGTGTATAATAATTACCCCATTTTATCTTCTGTTTCTGCATGTTTATGTGATGCCTTGTCAGATTTTTGCATCTGTATAGTGTTTGTAAATCTTAAATATTTTTCTTTTTTAAAAAACAGGCGGTTTTCCGTTTCAATATGGCCGCTCCTCGCATCAACAGTCGTAAGGTGTGGCGGAACTGGAAACGTGTCTATTTACAAATGTAAACGCGCATCTCAGATTAATATTATATGTAACGCCTGCAATTCTAAGCTGAACAAATTAAAAGCGGCGCTTGCTTATGAAAAATAAAGCTTAGAGTTATGTTTGCAAGAGCTGCAAACGATGTTTATGGGCTTCGCCATGTTGAAATCCGACTTCCTCACTAGAACACTGTTTAACCTCAGCCAGGACTTTCCAGGTAAGTGGAACACACCTACATTTAGTCCTATATTTTGTATTATAATTATAACATTCTGCATTATGAAGGAAGTTTGACCCGTTTGAAAATCAGTAGAAATTAATGAAGTGTGTGTGAGACCTCACCTCTGAGGTGTTCATGTGCACCAAAATATATTACATTTTCATGATTCAGGCTGAAATTTCATGTTTTTGCCACCATAAAAGCAATAAAGGTTAACTTTCAGAACCGATTATCAGTTTTATAAGCTTCCATATTGTTGGCTGGAGTAATTTAATACCCAAACAGTTTACTCACAATGTTTATGAAGGAAATGGGATAGGACAAACAGAGTGTCTGTCACAGTCAAAACAGGTTAAGAAATACATCCTCAAAACGTCCACAGTATTTAAAAAAGGGAAAGCAGCAGGTGCTAGTAGTGTGTGTTTCATTAACCTGTTTAGTCATCAGTGTGAACATCTCGGTGTGACCATACTTCTGTATTCGATATCGTTCTGTCGAATGGAAAACATTTAATTCATTTGGTATTTTCCCAGGAGTATTTTAGCCAACGTTTAGACAGTAATAAATCGTGATGTTCACAACAGAACAATTTAAAAATTCATACACAAGTTTTGGTTGTTCAGAGAGAGAAATCTCATTTTCTCTAAAAGGAATTCAGCAGCAAAACTTAGGCAGGTAGTTCTGTCTGTGAATCTGGAAAACCTTGAATAGGCAAAACAAAAACGATGCAGGATATCAGCACATGGCTTTTATTTTAACTATCAAGTATAGCAATAGAAGAGCAATAGTTTATCTGACTTGTAGCCACAGAATTTGTCCCATCACGCACTGATGATACGATCATGAACTCCTGAATATGCTGGAGTCGGCCATGCGGGTACCATGCACCCAACAGTCATCCCAAACCGGCTCTGCAGCAGAACGACGATTCCAAACACACCAGAAAATCCAGAATGGTTGAAAATGAAAAAAGATCAGAGACGTTGCAATGATCCGGTCACAATGTGGACCTCAGTTTGGCTGAAATGCTGTAGTGGGATCTTAAGGAAACAGAAACAAATGTAGCGATGCAGTGAAGAATCATAAGGATAAAACTGTTTAAAGCTCTCGCCGCTACGGATGGTTCTCCGAGCAGGTAATTAATAGGATGTGTTAGTTTCTCTCATGAGTTTAAGAAACGGTTCGAACCGAAATGCTGCCCTCTGGTGCTGAACATGAGATTTACTTATCAAGTTTTGAACGTAAACCGAAACTTCTTGTACATTTAATTATTTAATTATCACGCGTTAAATTATTCCAAAAGGGTTTTACACATACGCACAACACAAGTACTACCAAACATATTTGTGTTTTTATATAGTCCACTGTAAATTTTGCTTTTCTCGTTTAATATTTTAAAACTGTTTAGTGAAACCAAAATGTTATGTCTTTATTTATTTGTTTCGGTTTTTCACTTTCATTTTATGCTGGTTTTCTTTTTCTTTTTCTTTTTTTTTTAACAATCCCTTTCACAAGCAAATGACGATCTGGATGATTTTACCTTAAAATGCTTAGTACTAAAAAAAAAGGGATGATCATTACACCGCATTTTTGACAATAAGTTATATTTAAAAAGTATTTATTTTGCAATATGGACAAAGCACATTTGTTATTTTTTTATCTAGTCAATCTTAAAATGTCATTCATGAAAAAATGTTGATAAATAAATAAATAAACTGACTAATTAATTAATTACAAATAAATTTGTGTTTATCCTACTCTGACCCTCTAAATGTAATCGATTTTGAAGGTGTGTAAAATCTGTCCTCATGACTGAATTGAACTTATTTGAAGGATCGTATTTCAAGGATTGATCAGCAAAGTCGCCAAATCAGTCTGTTTGTGGATTAATAAAGTTAAGTCTAAATATAATATAATTATGGGCTGATTTTAAATGACACATCAAGAACCTAACACATTTTCTAGTCCATTGTCCACTACAGATTAGGAGGATTTGTGTGATTAATATTGGACGTTGTATGCATTATTATCCTTCCTAAAACTCCTATATGTGACGGACGGTAGAGGGCGCTGGTAGATCCGCTCACAAACTACGTTAAGGTATTATATTTTCGATAGAGTCATATTCGTAATTCCTCCTCTTTCTCTTTCCGCTGCTGCAACACAGACGTACATTCTGAATTTCGCGAACGGTTAACATTTATTTTTTTAAGCTAGTTATTGACACTTTGTGACGTTGGCCCTTTAAGGGAACTGAGCGCCGCCTTCCACTGAGCATGCGCGCAGAGGGTGAGCAACATCCCCAGTGAAAAACAACAACAATCAGAACAGCGGGGCTGGAAACGGAGATGGCCCCGTGAAAACGCAGTACTTATTCTTATTTCATTGAAACAATTCAGTCCCGTTGCTGCTATTTTACCAGAAACTTTATATGTCGACTGTGTCGAGCCCATGAACCTGGCCAGTCTGAGCGGGGATGCTGGCGGAAGCCAGCTTCTCTTCGCCAACTTTAACCAGGACAACACGTAAGGCTGGGCCGGGGAGCGAGTCCGGGGATGCAGCGGCCTGTGGGAGCTTTCAGGCTAGCGGACGTTAGCTCAGTTTGTAGTTGCCAAGGCTGGGTGACATGTGTTTATGTGAAACATTCAGGACGGGGTTTCTCACTGTAAAATTGAAAGCAGCAGCCAGGTTGTTAAGGAAAACATCCATATAGGATTTTAATTCACTGGAGACTAGCTTAGCTTGTTAGCTAACGTGATGCTGTAATATCGGGGCTAACTTTAGCCACAATACATCGAAGTTAGCCTCCACAGGGATTACTAGGGTGTCTAGATTAAGGCTACAGATGTTATTCTCTACCCGAAAACTAACGTACGTAAAGTTATAATTATGTGGCGTGTTTCAGTCGCTCTGATGATGAATGACCAACATTTTCAGGAGCTGTTAGATCTAGTCTTGAAACCCGAAAATGCTCACGGCATTTGCATTCGTTCATATTAGGAAATGGGAGAACTGTCAGCGGAGGGTTGTTCGGCTGAATTAGCAGCGGACACGCACGGGTGATATTGCAAAACCGCCTCAGTCGGGTGACAAATGTCGCAGTGTGACAACTAACTCAGGCGTATCCAGTGACACGGAGACAGTGGAGCTCCATGCAGCCTCTGTGCGCCGCTGATGCAACGCTCGGTCACTTACTGCTGTCTGTCCTTCTCCCGCTGTTCCTGCAGGTCCTTGGCTGTTGGCACCAAATCAGGATACAAGTTTTTCTCCTTGTCCTCTGTGGACAAATTGGAGCAGATATATGAATGTAGTAAGTATTGTGAGAACTCTATTCTTTCTTCTCCCCCCTGCCCCCTCCAGGCAGTATGTCCCAGCAGGTCATCACTCATCCTACTGCTGCTCAGTCACATGTTTGAGTAGTTGTATGTAATGCAGTTTGTCTAGACATAATTGAATCACCTACCCATTAGTAGTTTTTTTATTTTAATTAAAATATTAAATATCTTGTAAATCTATGCTTTAACATCAGGTATTTCCCTTCTTATTAGATTTAAATTGCATTATATTCATATATTCATTCCTTTTATGTTTAGCAAAAGTATTTCCACCTTTTTACATCACAACCAAAACGTCCACTGAATTTTTCAGAGTTTAGGTGATAAACCAACATAGTGTAGAAACGTCACACTCGATTTTACTTTATTCCTACTACAAAATAAATATTTTTAAATATCTTGTGCGTAAGCCCCATTCACTCTGACGCCACTAAATAAAGTCCAGTTCATCTAAACGCTAACTCTGAAGAAGCAGTTTTCCCACACTAAGGGTTGTTCTCGTTTCCATTGCCACGCGACGGAGCTGACGCTGTGCGGTGTAAAGCACTTTGAAATGCCTTGCTGCTGAAATGTGCTATACAAATAAAATTTGATTGATTGATTGATGTTTTGTCTTTGCGTCCGTCTCCGCAGCCGACACAGAGGACGTGTGCATCGTGGAGCGCCTGTTCTCCAGCAGCCTGGTGGCCATCGTGAGTCTGAAGGCGCCCAGGAAGCTCAAAGTCTGTCACTTCAAGAAGGGAACTGAGATCTGCAACTACTCTTATTCAAACACCATACTGGCTGTGAAACTGAACAGACAGGTAGGGGGAAATAAAAAATAACAATACGGTTAGTTTAGTTTTGTTTTTGGGGGGTGTGTGAGGGGGTTTGTCGGATCTTGTTGACGCCGCAGTTGTCTCCCCCGCAGAGGCTGATTGTGTGTCTGGAAGAGTCGCTTTACATTCACAACATCAGAGACATGAAAGTGCTGCACACTATCCGAGAGACTCCGCCCAACCCGTCAGGTCGGTTCGCACAAGCTGGATTCAAAACTCATCGATTCAGTTTGCGGTGGAGCGAAAATGGATCGGTTCTCCTCCATTAGAAGTTTACGAGAATCTGTTGGAACCAGGAAGTGACGTGTAATTTAGGTTGCTGCTAAAAAGCCACTTTTGGAGTTAGGGACACAAACAGATGAATACATTATCTTCAGATTGCTAAAGGGACTTCTCTACCCTCTGATCCACTGTCAGAATCTTCCCCCACAATGTTTTTCTTTATTAAACTTTTTCCTTTCACTAAACTTTCTATTGACGTACTTGCATGCAGAACTCTGCAAACTGTCCACGTCAGGCCATAACACTGAAGTAACATCTCTGAATTGATTTCTTTATTATTATTATTACTATTATTATTATTATTATTGCTCTTAAGAAATATTCAAGTTTTAGTGAAACTGAATGTTGGATATTTTAAAGCGTTTTTGGTCCAGGTTTTTGTTCAAATATCTTAGTAAATTTGAAATGAGACTAAATTAACTCAGAAGTAACTTTTCAGGAAAATAATAGGAGCTTGTCTATAGTCAATAATTCCTTAATATTGATGAAAAACTACTAGTTATTTGTAAATTAATCTGCCAGTGCAACAAGACATTTCCCACTCATTATATCAAGACGTAGCCCTAGAAATTAAACCAAAACTACTCGGTAAGATTTTCTGTTTTTGCAGGTTTAGATTTAAACTTAAAACCTGCTTCCGGTTTTTCCGTAGTTCATTGTATTTACTTATTTTTTCTGCTTCTCTGCAGGACTGTGTGCTCTCTCCATCAGCAACGATAACTGTTACCTGGCGTATCCGGGCAGCGCCACGATAGGGGAGGTCCAGGTGTTTGA
Source organism: Poecilia formosa (assembly GCF_000485575.1). NCBI lineage: Eukaryota > Metazoa > Chordata > Actinopteri > Cyprinodontiformes > Poeciliidae > Poecilia > Poecilia formosa. Next base: position 545,401 of record NW_006800289.1, on the reverse strand, counting down.
CACGGTCAACCTGGTAGGGGGAACCGACCCGGCTCGGGCAGTTTGTTTTATTATGGCTGAAATATTTACACACACTTCTTATCTGTAACGCTGGCAAGCCTAGACGGCATCCGTTTGGTTCGGGTCTCTTTTTTTTTGGTCAGCCTAAAGTAAACACAGGCGTGTTTTGTTTTCCTCAGAGGGCGGCCAACATGATTCCGGCTCACGACAGCCCCTTAGCGGCGTTGGCGTTCGACGCCAGCGGCACCAAGCTGGCCACGGCTTCAGAGAAGGTAATTTGTCTGACGCGTCGGGGTGGACAGACGGACAGAGGGAGGCCTTGTGTGTTCGCTTCCTTCTTATCTCAGCCTGCGCCTCGTGCGTTTCACTTCCCCGTCAGGGCACGGTCATCCGCGTCTTCTCCATCCCAGAGGGACAGAAGCTGTTTGAGTTCCGGCGAGGCGTCAAGAGGTTAGAGCACGACTGAGACGCCCGAGCGTCCTGCTGGTTGGGAAGTGAAAGAGGAGTCGAGCCCAGGCTGTGTTTCTGCGTCTGCGCACGTTTCCATTTGCTGAATGTGTGTGTTTTGTGCTTTGTCGCTCTCAGGTGCGTGAGCATCTGTTCGCTGGCGTTCAGCATGGAAGGCCTGTATCTTTCTGCCTCGAGCAACACAGAGACGGTCCACATTTTCAAATTAGAGACGCAGAAAGAGAAGTATGTGTAAGTGCCCTTTTTTCTCTCTCTTTTCTCTCTTTTTTTTTCACCATTCAGTTAATTTTACAGCCACACACGTCAGAAAGATGATTAGTAGTCTTTATTATTTTTTATTTTTCTACAGGTAGAATCTTAAACCTGTCATGTGCATCTCTTCCCATTCCCCCTCAGTGAACTCTTTGGTGGTCTTTACTAAATTTGCACATGTGGAAACTCGTGTTTATCCTCATTCTTTCCAAAACTAAGTCCAGCTCAGTCACAATGAATGGAAAGCATCTCCAAACATCAATTTTCAAATTGTCTCGCCTCGTTTTACTTTGACTAGTCTTTTCCCGCACATAAGGATGTTTTGATCGTTGAAGCTCTGGTTTGTATGTTTTGGGCCGTCGTGCTGCTGAACGATGACTTTTTGCCTCAGTTCCAAGTTTTTTGCAGTGTCTGACACGAAACGTGATGCTGTCAAGTAAAATAAAAAAGAAAATCACAGATAACATAAAATCCTTATCGATTATAGCAAAAAAAATTCAAATAAACATTTTTGCAACAAACTGTAAACATACCTCGTGTTCTCTGTTTTGTTTTTTTGTTCCCCCTCCAGGCCGGCTGAGGAGCCGACGACATGGGGGGGTTACTTGGGGAAGGTGCTGATGGCGTCCACCACCTACCTGCCTTCACAGGTCACAGAAATGTTCACCCAGGGACGAGCTTTCGCCACCGTACGCCTGCCCTTCTGCGGACACAAAAACATCTGCGCCTTAGCCGTGTGAGCACAAACGAAAGTTTCATCTTCGGCCTCTTTTAGCTGCTTTGACATCAAATCTGATCGGTTGCTATAATTTTTGAAAAAAAAAAAAAAAAGCGTCTGTAAAAGTTGACTGACTTCCTTTTCTGATCCGCCTGATAGTGTAAGAGCTGAAATGCAAACGAGCAGGGAAATGACCCAACTAGTGTGTGTGTGTGTGTGTGTGTGTGTGAGAGAGCTGCAGCAGAATGCTCAGCGGGTTTCTGACGAGTCTCCGTTTTCTAAACCAGGATTCAGAAGATTCCCAGGCTGCTGGTGGCAGCGGCTGACGGATATTTATACCTGTACAACTTGGACCCCCAGGAGGGGGGGGAATGCACGCTCATGAAGCAGCACAGGTGAAACAGAAAGGCTGTCACCTCCAGCAGACTGTCAGAGTTTTGTTTTCTGTTTAGTTTTTTTAAACATTTTTCTGTTTCTTGTTCAGGCTTGACAGCAGTGCTGAACCTCCCAATGAGATCCTGGAGCAGGGCTCACATGATCGCCCTCTTGTGGCCCAAACCTACAGTGCCGCTGTCAGTAAAGGTAATTTAGAAATCTGCAAAACAGAATCAACAAACATCCCTTTAACTCTATGAAACTACAAATTTAAAGCATTTTTTTGCATTGAAAGACAGAAAATCATTCAGCCTTAATCATATGAGTTGAGCCGTCACAGCTGTGCTTCTTGTACTTTTATGCTTGAAGCACAAATGCGCACACAAAAAGTTTTGGTAATCTATATAACGTTTTTCACACTGTGAGATTTAGAAAAATCCCACCTTTTTCTAGAACATGTGTTCATTTATTTTCCACTGCTTTTCCTACAGTTCAAATGATTCGTCACGATTAATCGATTTATTGGAATGATCGTTAACTAATTTAGTAATTGATTCATCGCTAACTGGAGCATAGAGAATCAAAAAAGGCCACTTGTTGAAATATTAACACAATCAGAGCAGCAATTAACTCAAAACTTTACTAAAAAAAATTACATTTTGCATTCGAGATGAAAAAAAAACTGTAAATTTGTTCTACCTTATTAAGCACGCCTTGCTATTTAATTATTAATCTGCTAATCCAATAAATAATCAACAGATCAGTCCTCTGCTGTATTGTTTCTGTTAAAAGTTGATCATTTTTACCAAAAATGATCAAATGATCACTAAATGAATGCTGCGTTGTTGCATTTTAGATATTTTCCTATGTAAAAAAATGAATTGAATTATTCATTTGCATCTCTTAATGTATTTCTAATATTGTATTAAAAACGCCTTAAATAAAAAAATACTTCCAAATCCGCTGAATTAAAAAAAACTAAATAGAAAAAAGAATTCTTATCTGATTGCACAGGGTAACTTCAAAATGTGCAACGCTGTTTGTCTCACTTGTCCCGATTGCGTCCGATTCCCTCGTCTCCTAGGTTACTGCGAAGAGCAGGGCGCGGTGGGAGGGGCGGGGCTGGAGGAGGACCTGAACGACCTGCGCCTGGAGGAGGAGAACGAGCAGCCGCCGCTCATCCTGGAAACCGACTGACCCCGACAGAACCCCAAAACCCCCCTCCCGACGTTCAGAGGCCTCCTCTGGTGCTGCTGTGAAAACACCAGACACGACGAGGGGCAGGGACGGGATCAAAGGCTGGGGGAGGCGTTCAAGGACCTGCCTTTCAGTCTGTCTGTCTGTGCGTTGTTCTGTCCACATACCAATCAGTTTACTGTCCTGCTCCCCCTCCCCCCCGCCCTCTCTCCACCATGCCTCCGTCCCCTTTAGTTTGCCTGTGCGGGTCAGAATGTGGAGCTTTTTGCATGTACATGTGCCAATTGCTACGAAGCAGAGCAAAGACAAACCATGCTTCATTGTGAAAATGAGCCCCCCACCCTGTGAGCGTGGTCAAACAGAAAGAGTTAAAAGAAAAAAAAACACAATGTAGCCGTGTCTCATTTGGTGGACACGTATATTAATGCACTGTGTACAATGAAAGTGATTGTGTAAGTGCCTCTCTGTTCTTTTTCTGTTTTTATTTCTGTTTGGAAGAGGAGGACATTTCTAAAAATCCATCGTCAGCAGGCCGACGTTTCCTTATCGTCTGGCGCGGCGTCCGTCGGGTTTACCAATTTTTTTTTTTCTTAAAAAGGAAGATTTGGAAACTTCCAACTTGAGACGTTTGTGTGCTTAGCTGAGACTTAACGTGTGTGTGTGTGTGTGTGTGTGTGTGTGTGTGTGTGTGTTTGTTGGGCATGTACAATAGCAAAACATCTACCCTCTTTCCATCATCCAAGCTTCTTCTCTTCTGCACACATCGGTTGATTCCTCTTTTCTTTGTTTTTTTTAAATGACTGATGATATTGATGGTTTTATAAACGAGAAAAAAAACCTTCTTAGCTAATCAAACCCAATGATGTGTCGTGCGTATGCGAACATGCATGGTGTCGTTGACGTGCTACTGTGCCCATCCATCGCAGACATACGAGCGGAGAAAGACAGAACGGACTCTCCTCCTTCTCCTTCATCCTAATCTGTATATCTATACCTTACTAGATGTGGTCAGATTATACCGCCCTCTCCTCCCCCAGTCGCCCCTCGCTGGGGAGGGAGGGGCGAAAGTGGATGTTTGACCATAAGATGGGAAACGGTGGACTGAAACTTTGATCTGAAGGTCGGGCTGAGCCTCGTCATCCGGTCCAGGATGCTGCATGATTCCCAGTTTAATCCTTTAGCGGTCCCACCCCGCTCTGCCAAGGATTAGCCCCGGGATTATGGAGCAGCAGACATTTTCTAATGATTTTGTACAAAATGTAAGACGTTCATCTGAAGGTAAAATGAAAATAAAATTATGTATTGATGTATACGAGACGTTGCGTTTCTCTTTCATATAAATTCAAAACTAAAGGTTTCAGAGCTTCAACTCCATTTTACTGCTGCAAAATTAAAAGAAACTTCTGAAACGTTCAGACAGGTACATACTAAAGTTAAGGGCTGAAACAATTAATCGGATTACTTGTGATTAATCGGTTGTTGAAAATATCAAATAATTTAGCAGTTGATTGTTGTGGCTTTTTTTTTTTTTTGAAGACAAAATGTAATTTGTTGAAAGAGCAACAGAGCAAATCAAAACTATGTATTGCATTTTAAGGTAAAAAAAAAAAAAGTTCAGTCTGACAGAAAAGTAAGTTGAGTTTTTGACATGTTGCTAAAAGTTATTTTTATTTTTTAGCTACAGATGCACCCTTTGCTACAAGTGATCAATTGTTCACTGAAGGAATAAAATGTTTATTTTCTTGTTTAAAGGGAACTCAATATTTTGCATTGAAAATAGAAATATAGTCTAAAAATGTTTATGCTAGTAAAAAAAACTTTATAAAAAAGTGTTTAACTGAAAATTGTGTAGAATCAAGTTTTTTAAATCCGATTAATCGCTTGATTACTCAAGCACTTGAATAATCGCTTGATTGATTGATTGATTACTCAAATAATTATTAGATGAAGCCCTTCTACAGTTAAGTCTAAAACTACTTGTACTACATATTAGGCAGAGTCTTTCCAAACTCAAAGACTTGAAGCTCATCACAAAAAAAAACAACAAAAAAAACGGTGACATGCAAAAAGTTGCTGTCATTTTTTCCCCCTCTTTTTTTTCTTTTGTTCTTCTTTTTTGTTAAATTGTAAACAAAAACTGTTAAATTTGCTCATACTTTGATCTCACTGCCAGACAAGCTAATTGGTTGAATGAAACAAATTTAAAATCTTAACCTTCAAGGTGTGCTCATTATGTCGTCCTCAGTCGTAGCCAGATTTCTAATGAAGTGAAGAGGGTTCGGCTTTAACTGGTTCGACTGCAGCTGAGAGAGACCGAGAGGAACAGCAGCGCTGCATGCCAGAGGAACAAAACCTCATGCATGTTGACAAAGTCACACGTATTGTTCTCAGGGTAGGTTAAAATAGCATGACTCAAATTATTTTGGTAATAAACATCAGCCTGAAATTGACACAATGGTCTTTATATTTGCTTTTTTTATTGTGTTATCTTGTAGAAACTGCAATTTACTGAATATCACAATTCAACATATATATATATATATATACTGCTCAAAAAATAAAGGGAACACTCAAATAACACATCCTAGATCTGAATGAATGAAATATTCTCATTGAATACTTTGTTCTGTTCAAAGTTGAATGTGCTGACAACAAAATCACACAAAAATCATCAATGGAAATCAAATTTATTAACCAATGGAGGCCTGGATTTGGAGCCACACACAAAATTAAAGTGAAATGTTCCCTTTATTTTTTTGAGCAGTATATATATATATATATATTAGGGGACCTTTTCTATTTGTTTCAATACGTCTCATTTGCGTGAATTACAGTAAGAAATCGCAACAGCTTCATAAATAATACATAATTTCTCAAATTAATTTTGTACTCGTAACTCGTCTTTAATTCACACACTTCCATTCTTCTGAAGTTGACCTCAAAGTCACAGATCACTCATTTTCTTTTGTGAGAATTTGAGGAAAATACATTTCTAGGAAACTTAAAAGCAATGTTTTCCTGAACAATGTACATTTTTCATGTTATCTTAGACCCGGTTGGTAGCTGCATTTCCACGTTTAATGTCTCCACTATTGTGATGGGATGTATTGTGGACATCCCATCAGATTCAGTTTTGAACTCTGACCTTTCCAAAACCTCTAACATTTTTTTTCCCCCCTTAATTTGAATGTTGAAATTTAGGTTCAGTCGGCCCAGATCATGATTCTGCCTCCACTGTTTGTTCATCGGTGCTCTGTTGGAGACACTCAGTGTCGTATTTAAAGTCGTGGGAGATTCCACCCCGACTCCTGGAAGTTTTCTTTCAAAGAAAACATTTCTTTTCTTGTAATCCTCTTATCTGGTCCAGATGTTCGTAGAAAACGAAGCATCCACGTCAGGAATTCCTACAGTTCTTCCTGCGTTGCCATCAGGTTCCCGGACCGGTTTCATTCCTGTCTTGTCATCTGTTCCAGAGGAACATGACATGTTTTGTGAAGTACCTGTTGTCCTGTATCATCTCCATTATTTATGACTCTCCTCATTGTGCTGCTGCATAAAACACAATGTGACTTTTTTTTTTTGGCTCTTGTTCTGACTGAAGTGTTGACACGATGTATAATTAACGAAGCACAGGTCGAACCAGAAACTTAGATCAACACTCAGGAAAGATGAAACAAGTTTTATTTGAGTGTGCAAGATGATTGCCAGCGAGAGATCTACTTCAGATTTGAGTGGATTTTTTTTGGATTCCTCTCCTGACTGATACGTTTGTACAAAGCAGTCATTTTGATCTTGTGTAACCTCTGCCAGCGAGGATTTCACAGGATGAAAACGAGCAAACGTCACCAAATTCATGCGTCCATATCAGCAAAAGACACAAAACAAAAAATAAAATATTAGATAAAAAGTGTAACATTGATGGTGAAATATGCTGGTGTGAAACTGTCTAGCTAAATGCTCCCACTGAGAAATAGCTGGAAGAAACTCAAATTTTTGTTGTTGTTGTATTTTTAAATAGAAATCAAATTTTGAAAAAGCTGCAATTTACAACAAAAAAAGCACAATTTAACTTCTAAGATGACATCAGAAATAGTCAATAAAGGATATCCAATCAAAATACAAACAAGAATGTGGAAAGAAGAAATATTCACTGCAACTCCATGACATGTTTTAACACAGTCGTTGGTTTTCACGTCACAGCATACGGGGAAACATTTTGAAATGAAAACTCAAAGTTCCGACCTTTTTATTTAAAATCACAAAAACTTCCCATTATGCAGAATTATCCTACTAAGCTGGGACATACAGCTGAACGTAAGGCAAACACACTGTATTATTATTTCAGCCTTCCCTGTATGCATATGTTCTGCCACGGAGCCTCGGTCTGCAGTGTAAATATGCACGTTATGTTGCATCGGCTGAGTAAACAGATGTGTGCAAAATGTCGAAGCCGGATCATTCTTCTCCTGCGAGAGCAACAGCGATATATATTTCCTATTGCATTTTTTTTTAACCTGAATTCAGAATGACTTGGCAAGAAGTGTGAATTGTACCCGAACCTGTGTGTGTCGTTTTCATAGATATCATTCTGAGGTTTTTATTTTTTTACTTTACAGTGGAGATACTGATACTTCACTGGGAACGATAGTTTTAAACATACAAACACATGAAAAAAGGGGCTTACGCTTTTGCATCATTTGCAGTTAAAATACTGAATAAAAACACTTGTTTTCTTTTGCTGCCTGAAGTTAAATCAGATCAAACTTTTCTTGTTTTAATTCAGCTAGAATCAGTAAAATTATTTCTATGTACTAAATATAACAATAATGAAAGAGTATTTTTTAAAAACCACAAGTTTACATGAAGAACTAGAAACTTCCTGAAGAAATTTAACCGGGGCCTGCCAAAGTGTGCCCATCGGTCTGGACCCAGCGTTCTGATGCTAAAAGTTAGCATTAATGGTAAAGAAAGCTGCAATGTAGTCAATAACCGGAGTCAGAAGCATGTGGACTAACTAAACTGTACCTGTACAGCTTAGCTCAGTATATTAAAATTAATGCATAAGCTAAAATTATCCAAAATGCTAATGTTAGCATGAAGACTATCAGTAGCATGTGGGACATCACTAGCATGTTCTCTATCATTGACTTACTCCATTCAGTTTACTAAACATGGCAAATAAGTAAGAAAATTAACTAATAGGTTATTTTAGGTAAAAGGCTAATGCTAATGCACTGCCTTGCTGCACAAGGCAGT
>NW_006800289.1:520369-536913 GCF_000485575.1 Poecilia formosa | reverse complement strand
GGTTTGTTTAAACCAGTCACATAAAGCCCAAAAGAGCAATTACATGATGTGAAAAATGTCAAGGCTTTTATTTTTGAAATTTTCATTACTATAAAAAAACCTTTCCGTTATTTATCTAAGACTTAGTGACCTCCAAGATGCCACACCTGGCCAAAGTGACTTTTAGAGATTTTTTTAATCCACCATACTGCTCATGTTCATGGTTGCAAAATAAAAACTAGGTCATTGTTCAACCAGTGGCATGTGTGTCATGGATCGTAGAAAAATGCTGCTTCAACTACATTTATTTCAAATGATTTGCTAACATGTTCAAGTAAAAGTGCCATTTGTGCTTTTCTTAAAAATATTTATTAGCAGATAGTTTTTTTTGTTGTTTTTTTTTTTTTGTTTTTGCCCCATTTTCAAATAACTTATTCAATGTTGGAATTTCCACTCATTGAAGGGAACAAATTCACAGGACTGACAATAAATTATTTACACAGGAACAAAAGAAGTTGGATTCTTTGCATTTCACAAACTCTGGAGCTTGTTTTGCTTTTTTGCATCATCCCATTGATTTTGAGTTTCGAGTTGACTCCTGTGTTTCTGCTCTTTTGTTCTGTTCATTAGAGTTTTTCCCTTTGCCTCCTTTCTGTTTCGATTCCGTGTTAAACTTTTCTCAGCACCCATGTTCTTCCCCTCCATTTTTAAAACTCTCCCTTCTTTATGGCTCCAGTAATCATCCCAGTTCCTCCTGTTGTTCCTCCTGGTGGTTCTGTTTTCTTCTCCGTGCTGCTAATTCTCATTTCTTGTTTTTTTTTTTTTTTTTGTAGCTTACCTTGTGCCTGCTTTTGATCTCCAACAAGCACAGAGAGCGTGCTTCTGGAGTAAAAGATGAATTCATTTAAAGGTTCATTCTGAAAACATGAGATATTTCCAGCTTGTAAAGTTGTAACAAATTTACAGCCAGCAAGTTGCTCTTGATGTAAAAATGCAGCAGCAGAGCAGGAAGGCGCTCAGCCTGCTTACTTATGACTTTATTCGCTGCCATTAAAATCAATAGCACTGCAGCTTCATCAGCCTCACCTTCGAGGCCCATTAAAAAATGGAATCTCCCTACCTGACTCAACTCCACAGAAACGGTTTGTCAAACATTTCACTTTGGTTCTGGTATAACTTCTGTGTTCGTTTATTAAAAACCTGCACATAAAAAGAAGGCTGTGTAAACTGTACAACAGCCTGATCCCGACCAGCAGGACAATAAAAGTCCACTCAGCGGTCCAAACATTGGCACCGGCCCACCTGAAGTGGATTTAAACGAACTTACCCTGAAAGCAGCAAGGGTGCAGAGAAAACCTAATCCTCACAGGTCTTTGGAGAGAGGAAGAGGAAGAGTTTGGAACCAGAGGAGAGTCTTGTGTTTCCTCCCAGATCCAGTAGCCTTCTTGGGCTTTTCATACTTCCGAGGAGGAGATTCCTTCCTGCGGAGTCCCAGAAACAAAAAAGGAAGATGCGTCTTTGTGCATAATTTGCACCATTTGCCTGAGACAGATGTTTGCTCTTATGTGACAAACGTCGACTGTTTTCTCTTTTTCCATCTAATGTAATGGCAGGAGACGGAAAAAGGACAGGAGAGGAGGGAACAGAGAGAGAGACAGAGAGGAGAATAATTGCCGCTGATTTCCCTGAGAGCAGATCAGAGGAGTGTTGATTTTCAGTGTCAGCACTCCGAACAACACAGACAGATGTTTGCTCTCCCCAGACCCCCCCTGTAACGACTTCAAAGTATCTCCCAGCTCCCTAAACAAATCACGCCAGTGATTAGCCACCGCCACTGGCCCATTTCCACACGGAACCGTGCTTTTACTTTCAAGCAGCTCGACTCCAGGGTGGAGACTGAACAGACCCACACACACACACACACACACACACACACACACAGCATGGATGCTCATCTCCCCTCTGTGTCTGAAGCCCCCCTCCTGCTTATTAGTCATATTAAAATAACTTTCAGCATTCATACCTCGACAACCTGGGTGGCTTAGTTCAAAAATCACTTCCAGTTTCACATGCATGGTTGCAAAATCCTACTATTCTTATTTTATCTAATAATCTGTCTTTTCCTGAATAATGCTAACATTTTTTTAACCGTTTGTAGTGACTTTCACTTTCACGGCGACAAAAAGACGGTACTGGCTGCTGATGCTTCCTGTGTGTCTGCGTGATGGGATGCGAGGAGGAAGTGGCAAAGAGAGCAGCTGAAACACGAGTCGTTAAATATTAAGATGATCGAAGAAACACTCAAAATGACGTTATGGGTTGTTTACTCCAAAATTTTCAGTCAAAATGTGGTTTAAAGTGTTATTTAAAACAGATAGCTGATTCTCCCCGCTCCCTGTTTTAGCTTTTGGAAATGTTGAAATTATAATTGTAAAAAAAGGATAATTAAAATAAAAAAAAACCTGTAAATTTTTTTACAGTTTTTAAAAAAATACAGTTTAATTTAAAATTACAGTTTAAAATTTACAGTTTATTTTTTTTTTACAGTTTCATTAACTGTAAAAAAAATTGCAGTTTAAGTTTTAAACAGTAAAAATATTACAGTTAAATTTTTTTGAACTGTATTTTAAAATTACAGTTTAAAAAACTATTTTTATTTACAGTTTTTTAACTGTAAAAAAGCTACAGTTAAATTTTTTTAAAACTGTAAAATTACAGTTTAAATTAATCTGTAATTTCTAATTAAATTACAGTTCAGGTGAACTGAACTGCTGCTGTGTTCAGTTCACAGCAGCTGAACATTTTTTGTTCAGTTGTTGTGAACTGAACAAAAGGTCAGCAACTGACCTTTTGTTAGTTGCTGACCTTTTCTCTCTGATGTAATTTCATTTCTTCTCTTGTTTCTTTGTATCCTCTTTTTATGATTACCATATTGCTTTTGTACATGTGCAGCATTTCCATAGTACACCCACACACACACACACACACACACACACACACACACACACACACACACACACACAGCCAAACAAACAAACAGACATCCAGTCTCATAACCAGCAGGCGTACACGGTGAGCGTCTTCATAAACTACTGCAGTGTTGGAACAATTAAATAAAGGAGCCAAAACACAATCTAAATGACAATAACATGGAATAATATAAATCAGTTTGTGCTTTGTGACATTATAAGGACAGCATTGCGCAAATTTAATAAGGGTGAGTGTGATGAGGAATGCTTGACTCAGACGAACAAAAAAAAGTTGACAAGAAAAAAAAAATGAAGCAATAAACAGAGTCTGCACGTGTGTGCTTATGAGCCATGGTGCGTTCGGGTGTTAGTAAGCCGAGCCTGTGGAAGTGAACAAGCGGCCTCGATGCTGATGTGGATTTACTGAGTCCTGTAAACAGGCTGAAGAGAGCCTCCATTGTTTCCACAGCTAATGCTACAGCTAAGGAATCCAATCCCATAATCCTCAGTGCCGCTCTTTCCTTCAGACTTTTGCAACTGTGTCGGCCTCCCGTGCTAAAAACAATCCATTTCTGAAAGCAAGAGAGACCCTCATCTCTCCTGGTTCTTCTTCTTCCAGTCCGAAGTGACGCATGAAAACTTCAAGTGCATTTTTATATCAAACTATGATTACATGAGTAAATATAAATCTACTCCCCAAGACTTTATAACTAGCAGAACAACTGCTATCAACCAGTTGCAGGAAATCTGTCCCTCTCTTTGCTGTGGAATTGCTTCTGAATAAATATCACAGAATCTCATTCAGATTTAACTATAGAATTTGACTAGGCCACTACAAAACACAGTGCATTTTTGGGTCAATTTTCTGCTGCATAACCTAAGTGCACTTGACTTTAAGGTAACTTTTAAAAAAATATTTTGACAAGGTGTCCAGATGCAACAGGACACACATCTCACAAATAGTTCCCCGTTGGAATCATAATTATAAATACTTTGTCCCCAAATCAATTTCATCAATCAATTTGGTGAAATTGAATTATGGTAGACAATTACAGGCGTATCAAGATCGACACAAAATAAATCACAAGTACATACAGAACAACTGGGCATTTCTTCAAGCACACTACATACACATCAAATGATTAGGAGCTTAATAGTTTCCGGGAGAAATTAAAATTTAGATTTTTTATTTTGTAAAAAGAAGTAACAGTAATGCTAAAGATGCTTGTTAGTAAATTGAAGAGATGTCTTGTTACTACTCATATCATTATGGATTCATTTTAAAAGAACTAAACATAATATTAGTGAAAATGGAAGTGTTGCTATTTGCTCCTCGTGAAAAATAAATTTAGCTGAATTAATTTGTAAAATTCTATCATATATATGCAACATACATACATATATATATAAAGTTGTTAAACATATTGTCATAATAGTCTGTTTATAACCCAGTGCTTTCATTTATGGCTTTTTAACGCATCAGTCAACTTTTTGTCGTATTATACGGGCGCGCTCACGCCATCCGGCGCGAGCACGCAGCGGTGAGAACATGACGTCAGCAGCGTACGTGCTTAAGCCTGCCCGAAAATGTTCTCCCGTGTTGTTGAATTTCGAAGGAGCGCAGGACTTTGCAGTGAAATAATACAGTTTTGTCGGTGAGGAACACCTAAGCAGACCGCATGTTTCGCAGCTGAAGTCCTTCGCGGTTCCATTTCTTGGCGAAGGTTGTGATTTCGGACGACTCCGAGGGAAAGTTTGAGCTATCCTTTTTTTCTCCCGGAGTGATGTCGAATCCTGGGAGTCGGAGAAACGGGTCCAGCATCAAAATCCGACTGACAGGTAAAAAAAAAAAAAAAAAAAAAAAAACGAGCCAAAGAGAAAACGCTTACAGCGCATGTTTTATCCAGAGCTAAATTGCCTTGTACTCAACAGTATATTGTAATATGTTGATGTAGTCAAACCAAACAAGTTTCTGCGGGGCTCTTGGTGTGTTCGTTACCTAAACATCCGGTTTTTGCGAGGCGAACAGCAGTTAAAGCCTAGCCTGTTAGCAAAAATGCTACCAAAATTGCCGATAGGACAGCCGAAAAGCTGTCTTTTGTTGTGTTTTACGGCCGATTTACGCTTATGTTCGCCTGTTTGCATGTTATTAGAGAGAGTGGCGACTGAAAGCCGTCCAGAAACTTTATTTACAGCCAACCGTCGCCTCTAAGTATTAGCCCGCTGGTGTTAGCCTTTAGTAACACTGTAGTTACTGCTGACCGCTATCGCTGGTTAGCTACACCCATTTTAAGGGGGTTGACCACCAGCAGGACCCGCCGCTTTTTTAGCTAATGCGACAAAATTAAAAACATATAAAGCAAATGTTTCTCCGCATCCTCTGCGAAATCGATTTTTTTCGTGCAGATATGACATGCTAGCCTAGATAATACCAGTGTGTATCGATTGGCGTTTGGCTGCTGTGTCAGCTGCAGTTAGACTCATTGAACTTATCCCGACCCGGACGAGTTGGACACGTTTGCTCCCCGGGCATCACGTACTCAACGCGCCAAGGATACATGTATATATGTTTTTTTCTCAGTTTCTGGGTCAGGATTTTCTTCGTAGGAGTCTGCTTTTTTTCTCCCACTTTCCTACGTGGACAGAGAGCAGGAACAATGGTTTTTACTGTAGCTTAATGTAACGCCACTAGGCATCGAGGGGCCTCTATTCAAATGGAAATGACCTCCCTTTGCTGCCTGGCTCACTGTTTCCCTTCTGCTCAATTTACAATGGGACATGCAGGCACCACAGCTTCATTTTGTACAGTTTTATGTTTGTTTTTTTATGTTAGAGATGCTAGTGTGTAAATGATATGTTGAAGCGAAAACCTGTTTAACCTTTATTTTTCTACGTGACTTTGCTTTTTGCCAAGTAGGATTTCAAGCGGGTAGAGCAGCAGAAACATCCTTCCCAAATTAAAGACTCATCTTTCCACATTCCGGATTTCATAAAACTCCGAAATGTCTTTTCAGTTAATCTGCTCAGGCACATGATAGACCAGGTTACTGCTGCGTTTTGTTAATGTGGAAACAACTGATGCCATTCTTGAGTTCATATAATGCTACTGCTTAGAACGATGCAGTGTTTTCAGTCATAGTATCCTCGTGTGTAAAGTCTGCAGCGCGATCTTAATTCACGTGATGAGAAATCTGTATGTAAATGACACATGTGGTGACAAATTACATGATCGCGCTCCTTTTGTTATCCTTTTGCATCTGAAAGTAACCTATTCCACTCATGTACTTTAAATAAGCTATGGAGATAATTAACAAAAATTAACATCTGTATACCCGGATCCCAGAACAGCTAAGCAAAAAAATATGTCTGATTGGATCAAACGCTCCATTGAAGCGAAGCGTTGTTTTGATCAGGTTATTTTAGGTGCTTTAATTGTTTTGCCTTGACTCCTTCCAAAGAAGTTCAGGAAGATCCAAATAGATCTTATCAGAAAGTTGTGACTCAGATGATTTGCAGTGAAAACACAGCAGAGAACGCGTGTGTGTATGTGGGTTTGTGTAAGGCACATCGCTCATTATTTCAACATGGACGCAAAGGTTATTGCCCCCCTCCGAGTACGTCCCGCCCCCCCCCAGGTATGACTGGAATCCTAATTGGGCGAGGAATGCGGGTTGAGCCAATGGGCCGACTATGCTGCCGGCCAGCTCTGTTTAGTCTGACAGACTGAACGATTGTTTGGCCTACATCAGAGAAGTCTGTGTGTCTGTGACAGGGAGTCTGGCTCTGGGTCACACTTCAGAGCGCCCTCAGTGTGTTTATGCAGGGCTTCTATTTAGCCAGGCAGAATGTAGTTGTTGTATTTGATGGGTGCCGTACAATAACCCTCGGGAACAAGCCTCAAATTAGTGGTTTCACAAAGATTCCCGCGAAGACGTCGGTACGACGCGAACGCGGGCAGCATTTAGCCCTGGCTGGTTTCCAGCCGTCTGCAGCCAGGAGTTTAAATGAAGCGCAGACGGAGGAAACAAACGTGCACTTTTTCTTTTTTTTCTTTTTTTTTTTACCCCCCTTGTTTTGGTCAAAACTTGTTTCCTTAAAACAAAATTCAACTTTCCATAAATGCCTCAACACGATGGATCAACATTGAAAACGCACGATGCACCACTGCAATCCAAAATAGAAGCAAACTGTTCACTTCCTGAAGAAATGTCTGACACAGAAGCTCTGCTAGCTTTTTTCAACTCAACAAATGTACTAATTCAAGAGCATTTCCAGTTTTTCACATTGCAAAAAAAAAAAAAGCATAGCAATTTGCAAGGTCTCCACACATTTTTAAAAAGTCTTAGAAAAGTACAAAAGAGTCACATATTTCACATAGTCGGGTCAAGCTTTTTCCCTGAATGAAAGTAGCATCGTATGAGTTTGGCGATAGAAGTGAGCCAGGTAAAGACCAACGTCGTCCAGAAAGCTGGTGACAAACTACTCTTACCCATGAGAGATGCAAAACAGCTAGCTAGCAGTGGTTTATTAGCAACTAATTAGCAACAGCTTCAACTGCTTCCAGTTGCAGAACGTAATGAAGACATGAATGTCTGCGTCCGACTCAAGCTTTCGCCTGACAGAAAAGTCTCACGAGAAAAACTACATAGAATAGAAAAGATTAAATGGTCCTGTGATCAAAGTATATACGGCCAACTTACATTTTCTAATGAGTTTAAGACATTTTAAGGCCTTAAGTTTATATAGATGAATTTGTCATGACACATTGTCGCAAATTTCATTCATAATGGTCTTAAAAAGCTCTTAAATTTGCGTTTGTGAAACCTGCGGAAACCCCGTGTTTTATAGCATTTACCTTTGTGAAATTGTAACCACAGAACAGCTTCTTAGGTCTGCATAGTCAAAGCTAAACAATGAACCATTTCCAGGAAACCAACTCATGTTCTAAGCACTTTCCTGTTTCTCACTAACCAATAAGTGGGTACCGTCGAGGGACAACAAATTCTTCGTGCTGCAAGTGGCCGGGTTGTCTGTTTTTCTGTGGCTGTTGCCATTTGAGCTGGTATTTGGGCCCTGGAATGACCAACGCTACTTCCTGATTTCACGTAGCAGTCACATGATCCAGCTCCTAGACGCGCCGTCAGCCCTTTGGCGTTGATGCCACTGAGGATTCCTACCGGTGAATAAGCCACCGCTGATCATGCACTCAGTTTATTAAACCGAGCTGCTGCTGCTTTAGGTGAGGTTATGTCATAGTGTTGCTGCAGATTATTGAATATGATTACATAGTACCTCTGGGTTTTAATTTGTTAAAATGATGGCCCCTTTTAGAGCTCTCTGTTAGATAATCTGGATACATAATAATGTTAGAAACTGAATTAATGAGACATTAAAAAAAATGGGTGGAAGTTTGAAAAATTAATATAATAGGTGTTGTTTTTTTCTGCCAAAAATAAAGGGATAAACAAACATTAAATCACAAAGAATGTATAAGTTTAGTCATACTTTTGTAGCCAGTTGTAAAGATAGATATGTACAGAGTACAATTATACAGCCGTTTTCGGAAAAAAATACAATGCTTCAACAGTTTCTCATTGCAGAAATTTGGCTAAAAAACTTCAACTTCCCCAAATTAGGAAATTCCATGATCTTATTTTAATTAATTGCAGACCTTTTTGTTTTTCAAAGCTGTGATGTAAAACACAAGGAAGTGTTATTACCGATAACTGCAGAATTAGCACACAATTAGTTGTGATATAAAAACTTATAATATTATATCTGGATGATTTTTCTGGTCGTTTGGTGGCTGGATTAGTAATACGGAGCAATTTGTCTGACTTAGAGGTGACATCTCTAAAGCAGCTTTCTTTTACATCATGGTTGAGATGAGTCAAAGTTTTGCAATCGGTGTGATCTGTGTTTTTTTGATTAAAGATTCAACCCGACAGTAAAGACTTTAGACAATTCTGAATTATGTTTAACAACTACAACATAAGGAGACATTAGAGTTCACATTTTTGGTCTTGTTGCTGGTAGCAGTGATTCATTTTTCACATTCGAAACAAATGTGATAGCATGTTGTGTGTGTAAAAGAGGAATGGCTATAAATTGGAGTTTACTATTTTAAAACAAATAGAAAGTGCTTATACATTTCCAAACCCAGCAAAGTTCATGAAGGGCAGCGACTGAGAGCTTAAAAAAGATAAAACGAAGCAACTTGTCTGGATTACTTTCAGCCTTCCTGTTGTCTGCTTGGAGTCTCACTCTGCTTAAAAAGCAGCGAATGCCCTTCACAGAACACATTTATGATTCCTCTGGCTGGATTTTCAAACACCTTGCTGAAAATGGCTAACTTTAAGTCTCCGTTACTCATTGAGGACCATGAGAGTCGCTGTTACCTCGGTCTGTTAGGCACGGTGCATTCACTAATCAGAAAAAGATAGGATTTTCAAGTTTCTTACAGACTGAAGTTAGGGCGATGAAGCAGGAAACTGTCAGATTTCAGTCACCAGACGATTTAATGGCCTGTCTCTAGAGCTGGGCGATTAATTCGTTTGACAGTTTAGTGAAAATTTTCTGTTGTTTGAATATTCACTTTTTGGGAAATTAAGATTTTCTTTCACTAATGCACTTCTCAGGTCTCCAGCACGATGTTAAGAACTACCATCTTGTTTGACAAGATTGTAGTTATTTTGATTTTGAATTCAGTTCAACTCAAAGAAGGAATTATTCAAATAAAGGCCAGTTTTTAAAGATACTTTCTCTCAGTTATATTTTTCAAGGAAAAGAAGTGAGGAAAAATATAGATTAAAATCAGAAATTTAATTTGGCAAAAAAGAAAAAAAGAGATTTTATTTTTAAGCCTTATCACCCAGGGCTTAGCAAGGTTTCCCCCCAGAAAACTTGTTAAGCCCGGTGGTTGGGGCGCAAAGCAGTCATTCATCCAGTGACCTGCCTTGTTTTTGAGTTAAAAAAATGTTTAAAGTTGACAGGAAATATGAAAATATCACTTGATGATTATGTTTTTGGAAGATTAATATCTGTACACCAACTATAAAGTCTTAAAAAATGAAAACTTAAAAAAAAAACTTAAATAAATAAGCCACGCTTAGAATGGTGGGAGCACAAGTAAAGCCTGGTGGCCCGCCAGGCTTATAAAACACTTGTTTAAACCCTGCATTTTGAAACAATCTCAGCTTGTGCTGGTGGCCCAAATCTTTACCATTCTTAACTTGTAGTAATGGGCCACTCATAATCAGTTCAAGGGCCACAATAGACCTGTGCCCCACACTTTGGACGCCCCTGTCTTAAAGGGTGAACAGAGTGTGTGATCATAAAAAAGAAGAAGGGGGAAAACGTACACAATTATTCTCAAAATGGAGAGTTTGACTGTTGCACTTAATTTCAGCATTGATTTTTATTTTATTTTTGATTTTGAGGAAACACTCGCACCCCAAAGCAGTCCTTCAATTTAGTTTGACTTCAATCAGAGTGGAACCTTTTTGCTTGTTTTTTTTTTTTCCCCTCTTAACTTTAAAGCCAATAACGCCAAGAACTAAACTGGCATTGAGGGAAATCGGGCACCAGCTGAGCTGTCTCTGTCTCGGCCATCGGTTACCTTGGCAGCATGGGAAATTTCCCGAGACACTGCGAAGGGGGTCCGTCACACATTCAGTGCCACTAAGGAGGTGGTCAAGTAGCGTAAGAGAGAAGGGAGGGGGGAGAAAAAATAAAGCCGGGTGTTAATCCGTGAAATCAGAGCCGTCCTCTGTTTGTGGTGAGGGAGCGGAAGTCCAGACGGAGTGGAGAGAATGGTTTTCCTGGACCGTCTGGATGAAAGAGAAGTCAGGGATCAGACTCCCTGTTCTTTTCCTCTCTGTCTCTCTCGGTGTCTGATGAAAAGATGAGATCTCGGTGTGGAATGCGTGAGTCAGGCAGAGGAGCCCTGAAAGAGGTCGGCGTGGGGAAAGAGGGAAGGATATCCTGTCAGCATTCTCCATGGCTTGATCACAGGAAGTAGGACCCGGCTGAGCCTGACACATGTTTGCCACCAGTTGCCACATCCTAAACCACCGACTGTCTTACTCACCGCCTGGGGGAGCAGGGGGCTGACGGGTTTTAAGTCGACATGAAAAGATGTTTTTATATCAGTCATGTTAATCACTAACAGGCTTCATTCACTTATCTTTGCTGCAGTTATGAGGCAGGGCTGAGAAACATGAAACTGCTGCTGCGCAACTTACTCAGCAGGTTGTTGCTAGGTAACCAAAGAGCGAGTGAGTTAAGATGCCACCCACTTAGCTTAACTCGCTGTGAGAGGTTGAGCCTTGAAGGTATTTCTTATGCCTACATCCCCCAGAATGCTTTGCGGTTCTGGATCACAGTTCAGTAAAATGATTGAACATTCTGTCGTGTATTATCTATTGCTATTGATCATGTCTATCACGATATGTGTTGTTATTGATTTATTGTTCCTAACCATGAAATAATTTGCTTTTAGATGTTAAACTTTTTTGTGGTTCATAAGCTAATTCAATTTCTGATTTTCATTTTTTTAAATTCCCTCACTATTTAAAAAAAAGATTAGAAATGACAGAATATATGTTTTTTTTTTTAAATCATTCTTTCTTTACGTTGACTTGAATTTGGAGTTGATGTAAATAGAAAGTGTAAAACACACTTAGTGAAACAAGATGGCAGCTCCTGGTTGGGTTGACATCACTCTGAACTATGGAGACCCAAGGAATACATTGGTGAAGAAAAGAATGAAAAATGTTCCTAAAAGTTAGCCCCCAAAAACAGAAAATTTGGTAAAATCGATTTATCGCCCAGCCGTAATTCCCAAACAACAAAATGTGTCATTCTTATAAGTGAGTAGCCATTGATTGTTCAGCTACCTGAAAATATAGCAGAGTACTGTTGCCTGCAACAATTTTTTATTTTTTATTTTAATTGTGGTAAACTATAAAATGAATACCCACTCTATTTATTTTCAGTTTTAACCTTTTTTTTTTTTTTTTTGTTGCAGTTTTGCTTTTAATAACATAGTCTAACACTTTCTCTTGTAACTTTTTTAAACTTCCCTGTTACTATACGAATTACTCTAGTCACAGTTTAAAAACATCTTTATGTCTTTCGTTAGTGGAGCTCAACAGTTGCTTTGGGTATTGTTGTTTTTTTTTTAGCTCATTAATATATGTTTACATGCATCCTCTGGCTATGTGAGCATGGCTAAAGTGTTACCAACACAACAGAAAGTATTAATTACATCGTAAGTTGGCGTGTAAACACGTCATTTTGTGATTATAAGCTACTGCGTGTTTGTGGGGTATTGAGAGCAGAAGATCGTCTCTGTTTTCCAACAGGTTAGCGCAGGTCGGCTAAAATTAGCTGCGGCTCGCCAGCGGTTTATAGCACACCTGAGCTAAATTGAAGTGACCGCGTCATCCACGCGCTGCATAGGCAGGAGAATTCATGTTGACATGAGAAAACTTGGAGACAGAGTGGGCAGCCTGGTCTCAACAGTGGCGCGTTTTATCCCGCTCACCCAGCTCTGCAGCTCATCAGTATTCTTTGGCATTCATATTTTATCCTAAACTACATTCTTCCTCCTCACAGTGTTTGTTATGCATCAGAATTTATTAGAGCTGCCTACACACTAAGATTAGCCTCATGCTTATGCCTTTTTTTTTTTTCTTTTTTTTTTCACCCATGCAGTATTATGTGCCAAGAACCTTGCAAAGAAAGACTTCTTTCGTAAGTACTGCTGTGGCATTTTTCGTTTGTCGACTGTAACAACAATTGGTACACAGTGGTGCAGCGTTTCGGTGACGTCTTTGTGTGCGTGCAGGCCTACCGGATCCGTTCGCTAAGGTGGTGGTAGACGGATCGGGTCAATGCCACTCCACAGACACAGTCAAGAGCACACTGGACCCCAAGTGGAATCAGCACTATGACCTGTAAGCCTCCCGGTGACCCCTCACCTCCCACACGCCCAGGTTTCACACTCAGGCAGCGGTCGCGTGAAAGAAATCTTGACTAGTTCCCTCGCTTTTTGCAGCTACATCGGGAAGACCGACTCCATCACCATCAGCATATGGAACCACAAGAAGATCCACAAGCGGCAGGGGGCGGGGTTTCTGGGCTGCATACGACTGCTTTCCAACGCCATCAGCAGGCTAAAAGACACAGGATGTAATTTAAATATATATTTTTTCTTCTCTAAATGCTTTTATGTTTAACTCTATTTGCGTCTGGTGCATTCACTATGGCTTTCCTCCCTCT
Source organism: Poecilia formosa (assembly GCF_000485575.1). Classification (NCBI taxonomy): domain Eukaryota; kingdom Metazoa; phylum Chordata; class Actinopteri; order Cyprinodontiformes; family Poeciliidae; genus Poecilia; species Poecilia formosa. The sequence continues at coordinate 523,681 of NW_006800289.1, read as the reverse complement.
AGACCAGCGTCTAGATCTATGCAAGCTGAACCCCTCTGACAGTGACGCAGTGAGGGGGCAGATCGTAGGTGAGGATGGACTCGCTGATAAGCTATCTCTGTTTCCACTTGCCATTTTTTTCTCTCTTTTTTTTTTTTATCTCCCTGCAAATGTTCAGCTGCAAAAATGTTAAGAAAACCCAGAAAGAGCGCAGACATTGTGCCCGTTTCAGTCTGGAAACATCATCCCTGTAGAAGGATGATGCATACGACTACAGGGATGTAGTCGTATGCATCTGCATCCCAAAAGATTAGAATGCCATTAAAAGTTTATTATTGAGAAATGGCAGATTGTAGAAAAAAATACGTCCATGTGCTCGACTGCAGCTTTCTGCCAGCAGTCGGTTTCTTTAGCAGTGACCTTCTTCGTCGGGTGTCGGTGACCGTCTGCTCCACATCTGTGAAGTCAGCAGTTATCCCGTCCCTTTATAGGCCGCAAAATAACACATTTAGAAGTCATTAAGTTACAACGATCAATACGTTTTACATCGACCAATACGGACCCATATAATACCATTTTCACTTTTTAAATTGAATCAATTAATTTCTCATAATTTATTGTAGAACGCATAGAGAAGCTGCCATTTTGCTGATACTGTCCTCCAAACTGGAATTCGCTCCCAGAAGACCCAAAGCAGTGTTTAAGAATAAAATCAAGAAATTAGTTTTTAATTTAGCTGATTCCTAAGATCCTGTTCACATGTTAGATTATCTTTCTGATTGACTTTTTTTTTTATTTTAGGCGTTTTTATATAATTTTTAAAATATTTTTTTAAAGATGTTTAGTCGGATTAGAATTTTCCAACTTAACTTGTATTTACGTTAATAAATTGTTTTCAATGTATTTTTTAAATCATTTTTAGAAATATTTGTAAATGCATTTTATTTCAGTCTAATTCTTCTTTTTCTTTAAACCCAGTTTTATATTTTTATTCCCGTGTATTTATTGGCGATAAAGATGGAAACCGATGTTTCCTCCTCTACCATCCACATTGACAGATTCAAACATCTATGAATGTATTTTTATTTTTTTCTTCACACATTTTAACAGTTTTATCTGTTTAGTTTTTGTCTTTATCTTGTACAGCACTGAATAATTAGATCCTGACTTACTGATTCTGTCCAATGTCGACATGTTTCCTGTTTGCAGTGAGCTTACAGACGCGGGACCGCATTGGCAGCGGTGGTCCTGTAGTGGACTGCAGAGGACTGTTGGAAAACGATGGGTGAGCATCTGCAGACCTTTATAACGCTCTAACTTTAATTTTATGACAGTTAAATATAACATTTAGACTTCTGGGCTTTGCGTGTGACCCCTCAGACCCGTTTTCGAGGGCTGCTTCAGCGAAGAGCCGCTGCCCTACTCCGACCCCACCGGCGCGGCGGGCGGCGGGAACTGCCGGCTGGACTCCCCGGGTCAGGAGAGCCGCCTGCAGACTCTGCGAATCAGAGGGCCGGACTCCAGGGGTCACGGCCACACCCCTCAGAACCGACCTCACGGGCATCAGCCGCCCGATCTGCCGGAGGGATACGGTTCGTCCTCAAACGCGTTTATCACCTCAGGCTAAATTTAAAACAGCCACGAATAACATTGTTTCCTTATTGTAACAGAGCAACGAACAACTGTGCAAGGCCAGGTGTACTTCCTCCACACGCAGACAGGGGTCAGCACCTGGCACGACCCTCGGATACCACGGTAGGATTACTCACTGGTTATAGTCGAACAGCTTGAACAGAGGGAAAATCTTTAAGAAATGACACTGAAAATTAGACTTTACACTGAAGTAATTATGTGTTTTTGTAAAAAAAAAAAAGGTGTTCTTCTGTTTGTAGGAATGAATTGTTGAAGCATTAAAATTGATAAACAGTCAGAACAAAGAACAATAATGCTGAAAAGTCTGAATAAGTATAGAAAAAATAAAAACTGAGCAGGAAATTATTGATTTTTCTTTTCCAGATTTTTTTGGTCATCAAAAAAAATTCAAACATCTTAGTTTCTGAAAAATAAATAGTTTTTCAGATTGATTTATGCTTAAATGTTTCATCACAGCTGTGACGACGTTTTAGTTTTTGATTTACAGACTTAAGAACCCGTAAGTGAACGCTGACATTTCAACAAAGATCCTTTGAGATTCAACTTTAACCAGCACTTGTTGTTCTGAAATCTGCTGTGGCTTAAATACCAAACATGTCTGGCATGTCGTGCATATTTACAGCAGAGTAGCAGAGATGCTGAACTGCATTTGAAGAATCTGTGTGACGCGTTCCAGTCCAGTCATTTTTTAAATTAACTTGAGCCAAAAAAAAAAAAATTATTATAAACATAAAAATTCTGACTTTGGGGGAATATTTTGTGTTGAATGTAGTAAAACCCGACTGTAAAATCTAGAAGTTTGAGTCAGAAAACGTCTGAGAAAACGTTCCGTCTCGTTCTCTGATTCTGGAGTAGGGATCTGGCCAGCGTGAGCTGCGAGGAGCTCGGCCCGCTGCCGGTGGGTTGGGAGGTCCGAAGCACCGTGTCCGGCCGCATCTACTTTGTGGACCACAACAACCGGACCACGCAGTTCACCGACCCCCGTCTGCACAACATCATCAGGTGTGTGTCCGACCCGGGAACGCTCCAGACTGCAGGCTTGGCCCGCTTCAGGGCGGCAGACTCCCGCAGCACGTCCTTAATAGGTGGATTTTAGTCTGACTTGTTCTTAGCCTGATCTGACGCCGACGTAAAGCTACACCCAGTCTGGACCCGGACGTGACCTACTAACGGTCATCGGCTCCGCTAACACCACAGGGAGGTGTGATTTACAGAAACGCTGGCTTACGGGAGATTTAGCTCGGCGCGCAGCGTCTAATCCCGTCTGCTCTCCTGGCCCGACGCCCGTCTCACCCACCTCTCGCTTCTTCTTCCACTCACCCTCCAGCCACCAATCCCAAGTGAAGGAGACGTCCCAGGCCCCGCCGATGGACGTCGGTGTGGACGAGGGGGGAGGCGGAGGGATCGGCGGCGGCGGAGGAGACGGAGACGTGGCGGTGCGCTACGAGCGAGACCTGGTGCACAAGCTGAAGCTGCTGCGCCACGAGCTGTCGCTGCAGCAGCCTCAAGCGGGACACTGTCGCATTGAGGTGTCCCGAGAGGAGATCTTTGAGGTGAGGAGGGACGAGAAAGGGTAACATACTGCTGGACTGCATCGTTTTTGTTTCGGATTCCAACAAAAAACAATAAATATATATGAAAAACAGCTTGTTAAATGCATGTAAAAGTGCAAAACAACAT